>NW_005842794.1:0-11508 GCF_000455745.1 Alligator sinensis
AAACCACTTTTCAGAGCTGGGCCTATGAAGTGCACTTCATCAGCCTCCTAGGTAGTAGGTATAGAAACTCATGGATTCAATATAGATTAGACAGTGAAATTCTGACACACTGCAACCTGCCAGACATCTGACTTCCCAGGTACCTCTGCACTTTTACCTGCACTGCTATATCCTCCTTTCCCCCTCAAACCCCCACCCTAGCCTGCCCCCTAACCCCCTGACACCTCCATTTCCACTGACTGGCTTTCTTGCCTGCATTGCACGCCAGGCCAGCCTCTAGCTTCTTTACTATTCCTTCCATCCAGGATCAACTGCAGGTACTTCGTACTTCCTCAGCCTGACAAAGGGTTATTCAACCCGAAAGCTTCCTAAGATATATATATTTTTTAAGTATTCCCCTTTTTTTTAATAATAAATATATAGACATAAAAACACAAGATAAGCCATCACACACCATGAGTAACATCATATATCCAACACAACACAACATTTTTACTTCTTGCTGTCAGTTCCTTTATAAAATGACAGGCTTTGTGACAGTTCCGTTAAGGCTGTACAGGAGGAGACCTCACTGGGGCACACTGCCGTGTTGTGCAGAGACCCCAGCGCCAGTGAGGGCACACCTGAACACAAGTGTACACACACACACACACACACACACACACACACACACACACACACACACAGAGAGTGAGGCACACCTTAATAGACACATTAGAGAAGAAGCAGCTCCTACTTGAAAGGAAAGAAGGGCTCTCTGACAGTTTGACTACCTGAGATGCTGCTGGTGCTACTGCTAGTGCTCAGTCAGTCACTAAGCTATTTTACCTTTTGTCATGTAAAGTGGTGGACTGGCCTGAGAGTGTAGGGGAGGAGGAGACCTCACTGGGGCACAGTACCATGTTGTGTAGAGGCCCCAGTGCCAGTGAGGGTGCACCTTAACACACACACACACACACACACACACACACACACACAACAAGTTTTGCCTGTTAGCGGCCAGAGATGCAAGCCCCAGAAGCCGGACTCCCCCTGCACCTATCTCTTTGACAGCTGGCAGGCTGGCAGGGCCTAGCATCCATGCCTGCAGTAGTTTTTTTTCACCCCCCTACGCCCTGAGAGAGAGATAGTCGCACGAGTACCCATGTCACGAGTTTTGCCTGTTAGCAGCCAGAGGTGCAGGGCCCCAGAACCCAGACTCCCCCTGCACTTATCTCCTTGACAGCTGGCAGGCTTTGTGGCTGCAGCAGGACCTAGCAGGCCTGCAGTTTTCACACCCCCCACTCCCCTGGTGCCTTAACACACACACAGTGTTGCCTATGTCAAGAGTTTTGCTTGTCAGCAGCTTGAGGTGCAGTTTTCCAGAAACCCCTTCACCTATCTTCTTGAAATGTGGCAGGTTTTGTGGCCTCAGGAAGAGATACCACCCCTGCAGGTTTCACCCCACTGAGGCTTAACACACACATGTGACATGAGTTTTGCTTTCAGGAATTTGAGGTGCAGTTTCCCAGAAACCCCTGCAGCTATCACCTTGAAACTTGTCAGACTTCATCCTCTCAGCAGAAGCCACCACCCCTGCAAGTTTCATCCAAAAACAACAAAGTTATAGATATTTCATTGATTCCCTATTACACTCTATGGCCGAATCTCTGAATTGGCTCCAAAGCTTTGGAGCCGATTCGGCTGAATCGAAGCGGAAAACCAATTTGGAGCTCCGAATCAAATCGCCAGCATCCAAATTGGCCGAATCTGGATCCGAATCAAATAGTTCCCTATTCGCACAGGCCTACTGACTTCTTCTGTGTTGTGTTTAATAATCTGTATCTGACTTCTTCTTCTGTTTTGTGTTTAGTCTGTATGTGTGTGAAACTATAACTAATAATAACTATATATAATCTCTTCTTCTATGACTGCCTGACTTCTTCTGTGTTGTGTTTAATAATATCTGACTGCTTCTTCTATGATGTATGTGTGTGAGTGCATGTAATGTTTGTGCTTTCCCACACAGCGATGGATCACACTGCCAGGAAAAACACAGCTTTCTTTTTAAAAAGTATGGGGGGGAAAACAAAACAAGAACAAATATAAGTTAAAAGAAATGGAATGGATCAGTAGAGGGATTCTAGTTAGTAAGCTGTATCCAATCCTTTCCAAGAACAGAAACTAGCAGGCGACTGACTAGGTAGGAAGTTAAGCCAGTCCAGTACCTTTCAGACACTGATGCTCAGGTAGAAACAGCTCACAAAAGGCACAGAAAGCCTGCAGACAGAGGCTTATACGCTGTTTTTATGTCCCTCCCCCAGAGCACTGTAATTGGAAGGGGACTCAGGAAAAGATCAGTGTCACTGGCCAGCTACAGATGTCAGTCTTTCCCCACACTCTCCCTCCCTCTTCTCAGTTTCTATTCCCCTGAAAGACTGCCTTCCAAATCTTTTCTGAAGCTCCAAATCAATTCAGAGGTTGTTTTTTTTTCTCCTGATTTGATTTGGATTTGGTGATTCGACCGCTGAATCAGGCCAAATCTTCTCTGAATTGAATCAGCGACCGAAGCTTTACACACCCCTAATACCCATGTATATTTCTGCTATCAATATGAATCAAAATTCATTGCATTATCCCCACCAGAATAAGAACCAAGTATTCTTCAAACATTCACAGCTATGGCTGGCACTTTTAGTTAAATAAAAAGGATCTCACAATACAAATGAACAATGTAAAGAAGCTCTTTAAACTTCATCATATTTTCATATGTTTGGACCAAAGGTATTAAAAAAAAAAAAAAAGCAGGCAGGCAGGAAAAAAATGTGATTTAAAAAAAATAGAATCTCGTGTTTTTTAAGCCAGTTCCATGCTCTGAATGTTAGACTATTTAGTGTTGGCAATACTGCTTGTGGTAGAGATCTGCTGAAAAGAGAATATAAAATGTGTGCTGGAAATGTTAAATGCTTAAGTGCTTTGTATTTTCCATGTTATTTTGGCCTGCTTTACAAGAGATATAGAGATACCAACCCTAAGGGTAGCTCCAGGAGGAACACCAGCTGGAGGTTCTGGACAAGCAGTAGGCATGAGAAAGATGAGCCAGCTTTTTACTCCCACCATATGCACAAACAGCTCCCTGAGCATAGAGACTGACTGTTCTGATCAGAGACAAACATATATGCCATCAAGACTGGGCTGTGAGACTAGAAGTGTTAGCAAATTTCAAATTAAGGGATCTCTGCTGATACCTAGCCATCAATCTGAAGACAGAGTACATCTCTGATATTTCGGGTTGATTCCAAGAGTCATCCTTGGCCAGTCAAAGCTACATGAACTGCCCTTTTTGGCCTACAGCTTATTTTGCACCCCACAACAAAATGGTCCACATTGCATTTCTTGCCCCATGAGTGCAGTCCTTCTAGGAATTACACAGTCTCTCCTTCTGTGCTTGGCTCTACTTCCAGAAAGTGGAGCCAGGATAGGAAGCTGTTGGCAAACATCCTGTGCTTGCTGCCTGCAGCACCTCAGTGAGTTCCAAACACAATGGAGGGAGGTCAGGAGACAGGCTCAACCTCTAGCCCTGAAGTTCTGCAGAATGTTTTGGGTCTAGGCTGGGCTGGACTGCTGCCAGGTGCCAAGTTTAAGGTTTTTCAGCTTTGATAGTAAGCATATATGGAGCTCAGAGGGATTTTAAGGCATATCCTAAATATCAATATGGACATAACCTTAACTTTAGACATCATCAAGTTTTAGCCCAGCAACTGACCTGACCTGACCTGACTCTTTGGAAGAAAGACTGTTTCTCAAAGAGTCACTATGTAAGGTGTGATAGTTGATGTTTTATAGATGGAAGTCAGCTACCTGAACTGCAGCTAACAACAAATGGGGAAAAAGAGCAGATATATGCTCAGGACACACAGTAATGTCTAATACCTCACACAGCATGTACTGGAGTGATTCACTCTAGGAATTAACACAATACATATTGGTGTGGCGAGGATTTAAAAGGAAAATCCACAATTGCCTGGCATAATCCAGACAAAATGAATGTCTTGATTACTGTTGAACATTCCAAAACCACAGACACTTTGGACAAAGGTTAAACAGATCTCCAAAAAATGGAGCACAAGCCATCTTTTCTCACATCTTCATGATTCTTACCCTGACCAAACTCTATCTTTACTGGACTGAAACTTCACAGCTTTACTCGCATAGAAGTCCTAGTCTCAGCTAGGCACAGGAAAAGTAGAGATTCTGCAGAACCTAATCCTGATGAAAATGAGATAGAGTATATAGCATCTGCATACTAATTATATCCATAGATCAAACTGCCTAACTGCCTCCTTAATACCTTCACACGAGCATCAAACATAAAAAAAAGTTTAAAAATGTAAACTGTACAATCCCACATCAGAATTTTCTCCGGTAAATGATGATACCACCTTCTGAGACTTCTGGAGGATGAAAATTTATATTCTGACTACTGACTGATGAGTTAAAAAAATCTTCACTGCTCAGGAAATCAAAAAAACTGCAGACAGGCTTCAAAGAATCAGTCATGATTCTTAACCATTAGGCACTGCCAGGAAGAGATCAGCCAATGAATCCAATGCAGCCGCTGTGCCACAAAACCAGCCTAAATAAAGATCAAGGAAGCCTCCACCATGTCACCACTTGTAATAATCTTCCCTTGTAATAAACCACTTGTAATAAACCTTCCCTTGTAATAAACCACTTATAATACTCTTCCTTAAAAAAGGAAAATTAGTGAAAGCAGGCAAATGTTTCAAGACACAAAGCATTTCTATATTTGATGCAGGTTTCGAACACACTAAAACATGTCGTCTTTGTGCTATCCTTGAATGTACTATGAACCTTTAGTTTGTTATGCAAGTTTCAACCTTATGTATGATTTAAATAATAGGCAAATATGAAAATCAAATATAAATATGCAGCTAAACTGAAGGCCTGTCTTTTAGTGTTTCTGGTTTTATCTTAAAATCTATTGACCAGTAAAAACGTGACAAACAAGTATATTACAAAAAATAAATGAAAAAGTTAATACTCAGATGTGAACTGAGCAAAAATTACATTAAAATGCTAAAACTAGGTTTCTCAGCTTTACGTTTATTTGCAGATAAATGCCCCCTGAATTTTTGAGCAGTTATATGGCACAAAGGAAGCACTGAGGATAGGTATATTATTGGTATAATAAAGACATGATTAATGTTGGAAAATGACTGGGATTTAAAATATCAGAGTGTAGAATTTCCCAAAGGCAAAGACTAAAACAGGAAGCAAAGTGGGACAGTAATATTAGGAAAGAATTATATTGCTTAAAGATGGGGTAAAAATATTACCTCTCATATACATGAGATCATTTGGCTAGAATGTACAATACCATTTAGATATTATCCTTGTAAGGCAGCGAAGGAAAGAAGATCAGGAAAAGTTTTCAAAGGTAAGAGAACTTTGGAAGAAGACCAGAATTCTGATCATGCGGCTGGGGTGAAGGGATTTTAATTACTTGGCTACTAACTAAGAAGGTTCAGTATTTTTCTGAGGTAGTACACAATTGCTTTTTATGCAGCCTGTTGAACAACCAAGTTGTCTGGAAATTATGTTAGATCTAATCCTAAGAAATGCCAAATGTGATCAGTGGATTTGGTAAATAGTAAGGACTAACAATTACAAAATCTTCAGATTTGTGAAATACATGGATAAACATGTAAAGAAACAAAATAAATCCTTTTAATTTTTCTTATGAGAAGCTGTGCTAGGAGGAAATAAAAATGCCTTGTGGAACCGTGACTAGAATTTTGTAAAAGAAAAGATGCCTATCAGAGGGAAATGAAAATTAATGCAGATGGAATTGTAAGACTTCAACTGAAATTCATCCTAGTTAAGTGTAAACATTTAAGGGGCAACAGAGGCCAAACCTGCTCAAGCATTAAAAAGGAGAAGAAATCTCTTAAACAGAGAAACAGTCTGGCAAGATACAAGGTAAAATGATAATTAGATTAGTATTAAAAAAAGTCTGACAGGTGAGTTGCAATAAGAATTTTAAATAACAATAAAGTGTTCTTTAAATATATTCAGCGTCTTTTGCAATATTAAGAAGTTTACTGCATTATAGAATTACCAGCTACTTTGGGAAATCACATGTAAACAATAGGTGCATGCCATACTTAAATAAAATGGAGATAGCAGATAGAGTTATGAAGAGCAAGCATACAGAAGCTGCAATCATCTTTGCTAGCTGAGTTACAGAAAAGTTTCTTATCTGGATATGAAAGTCCAGAAAAGTGAAAACAAATATCTTGTGCCACAACTGACATTTTTCTCTGTCTACGCAAAAGTTATTGCCCTATTTATTCATTCTGTTAGTCAATTAAAATTCATGAAACTAATGTGCATTTTATTTACTTGTTATGCCTATCATCTCATACCAATCACAATCTATCCTATTCTATTATCTGTCAAGCTGCATTTTTTAATTTGTACCATAAAAACCACACTAAGAACTTTCTTAAATTTGCCATTTCCCTTATGTGAGTTGTCATTATAGGTGATGCACATAGAACTTACAAACAGAATCTACTAACATTGCAAAATAATCCTAATACACATTGCTAGTAAAATAAAGTTGATCTGCACAGCATCTGATGAAGCCCGCTGCTTATGAAAGCTTATGCTATGCACCTTTGATTTAGATAGCCTATAAAAGTGGTGGCCCAACCTTTTGGCCCCATGGGCCAGATGGGTGGTGCAGAATCTTTCTGTGGGTTGGATCAGGCTGTCTGCAGGCCAGATTCAGCTGTGGGGCCCAGCACCTTCCCCTCCTGCTCTCTGTGTGCCAGCAGTGGATTCTAGGGGGGCAGCGCTGCCCCTACCCAGCCCTATGCACTGGGATCTTGTGCCAGATCCAGTGCACAGGACCTGGGGCCCCCGATGGGTCAAGAAATTTGGCATTGGAAAGCACTGCCACTGCCATCCTGCCACCAAATTTCTGGGCCAGATGACATGGTGCTGCAGGCCAAAAGTTGAGCACCCTGGTCTATAAGATGCAAATCTATCCTACTGTTTGCACTAAAAAGCCATATAAAACGACTTCTTAATAATAAATTTGTTTTCTCTCTCAGGAATGGTAATAACACCCATTAAAGCCTGGCCATTTTACAAAAATGTGTTATTATGCAAAAACATGGGCAAGAGTCCACCGTTTGCCTCATAAAATAAGAATTTTTTGTTGTTTTTTTTTACACAAAACAGAACTGGAACTGAAAAGCTGTTAAATTCTAGTGCTTTTTCTATATAAAAATCTGATCATTTGTTTTGCTTTCACAAAGCAACAATAGGAGGGTTTGTTTTTTGGGGGTTTTTTTGTTCATGTTTTACTATTATTTTACAATGGTGCATGTTTTTAAACAGATCTACTCCTGGCCAAATAGAAAGCACCTATGAGCAGAATATTTTAGCATCGTCTGAAAAAACAGCCTACTAACCAATAAATATTGACTGCACTGTAGTATCATTTCACTAAAAATAAATGGCCATACTGGGTCATATCTGTGGGAGTAAATAAGCTTGCCCTCAGGCTGGAGGGGCATTCTAGTCCCGGCTGGGGAGGAGGAAGGACTTCCAGGCAGGCCATAGTGGAGGCCCCGGTGGGTAACGACTGAAATGTTTTTTTTCCTTTCTCTTTTTCCCATGCAACAGGATCCAGAAGGGGTAAAAGGTTTCAGTTCATGTTGGGTTGGTTTGCAAGTACTTTGTACTTTAATTTGAAGCATTTTTGTTTCTGTTTGAACTATCGGACCAGAAGCTGTGAGGGGAGGTGGAGCCACATTGATCTGTGGTGGCAAGTGATGGGGGATCTTCAGTCCTGCTGCCTGATGAGAGGCAGCAGTTGCACAAGCACCTATGTCACGAGTTTTGTCTGTCAGCAGCTAGGGGTGCAGGGCCCCAGAACCCCCCTGCACCGATCTCCTTCATAGCTGGCAGGCTTTGTGGCCTCAGCAGGGGCTAGCAGGCCTGCAGCTTTCACCCTGCTGCGCCTTAACACACACAGTGTCACCCATGTCATGAGTCTTGCTTGTCCGCAGCTTGAGGTACAGTTTCCCCCAAACTATTGCACCTATCTCCTTGAAACCTGGCAGGCTTTGTGGCCCCAGCAGGGGCTAGCATGCCTGCAGCTTTGACCCCACTGTGGCTTAACACATACACATGACATGAATTTTGCTTTCAGGAATTTTGGGTACAGTTTCCCTGAACTCCCTGCACCTATCTCTGTGAAACTTGGCAGACTTCATGCCCTCAGAAGGGACTGCCATTCTTGCAAGCTTCATCCAAATCAGGCCAGAAATGACAAATTTATAGGCTGTTTTGTCCTTCCCCATTATATCTTATGGGCGAAATGGCGAAATAGCAGCGAAACAGTGAAACTGTTTCGACAGAACGGAACGGACCAGCTGTTTCAACTCGAAACAAAATTTGAAACAGAACAATGTTCCATCAAAACATCAAAATGCTGGTCAAAATGGAACGCTGCTGTTTCGCACAGCCCTAATTGCTACCAAGGAGCCAAGGCTGAACTAAGTTGGCCTAGGGCTGAAAAGTAGCAGCTAAAATATGGCCCACAGGCTGGATCCGGCCCAACAAGCCATTCCATCTGGCCCATGGGGCCTCTAAAAAATTTAGAAAATTATTAATGATCTGCTCCTGGCTGCTTATCAAAGAAGATAGGAACCAGGGGCAGGAGGACCCAGGGGGAGCTGGCAGGAGCCAGCAACAAGACCAGCCCGGCCCCACCCCTTCCTACCCCCACCCCCCCAACTGGAAGCCTCTGCCTGGCCTGGCTAGCATGCCTGCAGCTTTGACCCCACTGTGGCTTAACACATACACATGACATGAATTTTGCTTTCAGGAATTTTGGGTACAGTTTCCCTGAACTCCCTGCACCTATCTCTGTGAAACTTGGCAGACTTCATGCCCTCAGAAGGGACTGCCATTCTTGCAAGCTTCATCCAAATCAGGCCAGAAATGACAAATTTATAGGCTGTTTTGTCCTTCCCCATTATATCTTATGGGCGAAATGGCGAAATAGCAGCGAAACAGTGAAACTGTTTCGACAGAACGGAACGGACCAGCTGTTTCAACTCGAAACAAAATTTGAAACAGAACAATGTTCCATCAAAACATCAAAATGCTGGTCAAAATGGAACGCTGCTGTTTCGCACAGCCCTAATTGCTACCAAGGAGCCAAGGCTGAACTAAGTTGGCCTAGGGCTGAAAAGTAGCAGCTAAAATATGGCCCACAGGCTGGATCCGGCCCAACAAGCCATTCCATCTGGCCCATGGGGCCTCTAAAAAATTTAGAAAATTATTAATGATCTGCTCCTGGCTGCTTATCAAAGAAGATAGGAACCAGGGGCAGGAGGACCCAGGGGGAGCTGGCAGGAGCCAGCAACAAGACCAGCCCGGCCCCACCCCTTCCTACCCCCACCCCCCCAACTGGAAGCCTCTGCCTGCCCTGGCTTTCACAGCTTCCCTTCATGCCTGCTCCAGCACCACATGGCCCCTGGCTGCATTGCCAGACCGTGGGAGCATGGGGCTGTGCCAGTACCCTGGGGACAGGAGCGAGAGGGGTGTGTGTGCATGCAGTGAGGGACGGAGGGAGACAGAGTATGTGCATGTGCATGTAGTAAGGGAGGGAGGATGAAAGAGCATGTGTGTGTGTGTGTTCATAGGGTGAGTCCCACAAGCACGCCCTGCTATATTCTCAGACCCTGACACCCACACCCCCTCACATACCCCAGCCACCCTCCCCTCCCCACACAGCCCCTCACAAACCCCATACCCACCCACATACCACATAACCACACACACACCTACATGGCTCCCTCACCCCACACACATACTCCCTACACCTATCCAACCCCACACAAAACCCCCACACACACCCACACCCTCCCCTACACCCCACATACCCACACACCCACAGCCCCCCACAAACCTATACTCTCCTCCCCCTACAATATGCAAGAATAAGACTTCATTTTAGGCTATTGTGCAATCGCCTTTATGTGCACTACACAAACGCATGTAAATCAGGACAAAAATATATTTTTTAAATCAAATGAATGAATGTTGTAGATGTTTTCATTTTTAGAATACAATTTGGCATTTTTCTGGTTCTGAGATGGCAAAACCCCTTGCTGAAAGGAGTACTCCAGGGGGCAAGGGGAGGGACTTCCAGTGCCAAAGATCAGGGGTTAGGGGGCAGGACTTCTGGTCCCAAGATGGTGACCAGGGGGCAGGGCACCTGTCAGGGGGTGGGGCTACCCATGTAGCCCTCAACAGCTTGCCAAAACTTGGTAAGCAGCCCTCTGCCTGAAATAATTGCCCACCCACGAGCTAGAGCCAGTAGGGATGTGGCCTAGACATGTATAAAAATGGTAAAGCCAAGTGACCCAAGGGAAACCCCACTCTAAGGCTCAAGACTCCTCACACACAATTGGTTGTTCCATCAAAATGGGGCAGGTGGGATACAGGGCAACAGTTTGGAAGAGCTAGGGTGGGGTGGGCAAGGTAGCTGGCCATTGGATGTTACGACCTTCTGACAGGGCTAGTCCTGCCACACCTGGGATCACCTCTTACTCTTCCACACTCCTGTACCCTGTGCACTCCTTCCTCCTCCCACAACTTCTTGATTGCAGGATTAGGAACAGAGCAGACAACCAAATGGTTTATTGGACTGCAAGACATTCTGGGAACTGTAGTTCTCTAGACTGGCAATGGAATTTGCTACTGTGGGAGGAAAAGTTTCACCTCATTTTTTGCTGCTGAAGCCTTTGTCCAGAAGGCAAAAAAAAAATGTTGAATTTAGTGGCAAAAAACGGGGATCATATCTTTCTCCAACATCAGCAAATTTTAGTGCTACTCTGCAAAAGTATGATTTCCAAAACACCTTGCACTCCATGACACTGACTGTGCTGGCATTGTGTGTCCTAGAAATAGGCAGCAAAAGAAAGCAGTATACCCAGGGTGAGTCCCTCTCCAATCCCATCCTTCAGGCACACCTCTTCTCCGTAGTCCCCAGGGCATGTGCCCCATGGGCTGTTACTGTGCTGTCATTTAGTACTTCCAAAAGGAAGTACTAAATGATGTCACAGTAACAATAGCTCCATAGGGGCACATGTAGATGCACCTTCTCACTATCAACATTTTAAAAATAGGCTTTTATAAAGAACACTAGCAAATTGCCTGTTAAGAATGATGCGGTAGGGATGGGGCGGGCAGGGACAGAGCACTGCCACCCACCACCCCGCACTGCCGCCACTCTGCATCCAGCCGTGCACCACTCCTCCCCCCACTTTATGTCTGGCCCCACCATGTCTGCCCCTGCACCACCAACCCCAGCTCCACGTCCATCCCCACACCTCCCCTCCCCATGCTACCGCCACTTCGCATCCAGCCACGTGCCACCTCCGCCACTCTGCATCTGACCCCATGACATCCCCTCCCTCT
>NW_005842794.1:11582-22957 GCF_000455745.1 Alligator sinensis
CCCCCCCCTGCTCCACGGCTGACCAGAGAAACGGAGCACTAGGTACCTGGTAACCTGGGTGAAGGACATGGTTCCAAACTCCAGGAGGTCCCAAACCCCTCTTCCAGATGCTGCCTCACCTTCCGTGGATGGAAGGATGAGGGATGGATGCTGGAGGGGGATCTGGAGTTGTGCCCAATGCCCTCCAGCCAGCGACATGAACCCACAAGGGGGGGAAGCACCCACCTGGAGGGCAGCACCATCCATCCTCACCCTGTGCCCCACCTCAGGTGCTGGCACTGGCTCCAGCCAACAGCAGCAGCCTCCTGTAATCCCACACACAGATCCAGGGGCCTGCACCCACCAGAGAAGAGTCTGGCACTCCGCAGCCCTCCCAGGAGACTCAGGCCCTCAGATCTGTGTGTGGGGTTCTGCTGGCTGGGAAAATAGCACAGAACTGCAGCCATCACTAGCTGGCAGCAGCAGCCTGCTGTCATCCTGCATTATCCGGGGGCCCGTGCCCCCCAGGAAGAGCTGGGGGAAGCAATCAGAGACCTGGGGGAAAGATTGGGGAGCTGGGGAATCCAACTGGGAAGTAGGGGAATGTTCAGGGACCTGAACATTCCCCCAGCTCCCATTTCAAATCCCCCAACTCTCTGATCATTTCCCCAGCTCTTCCCGGGGGGGCACAGACCACAGTCTTCCCAGCACTCACCATGGGCCATGCCAAGCAGCTGCTGCTGGCCCCAGCCTGCAGCAGCAGCCTGCTGAAACCCCACATGCAGATTGGGCACCCGCACCCCCTGGAAACAGCTGGGGAAATGATCAGAGAGCTTGTGAATCAAACCACGAGCTAGATGTTAATACCAGAGCAGTCCTTCCCCCCCATCTTCTGCCTCCCTCTCCTCAGTTTCTGTTTAGCTGCAAGCAAGCCTGGCTTCGAAACTCAAAATATTTTGAAACTTTCAAAATGTTTCAAGTGCCCTCATTTCATTCTGAAGTTGTTTTGAAGCCTTTCATTTCAATTTCACTGTTTCGAGTTCAAAACGTGTCAAAACAGCTTTGAAATGAAACACCCGTTAAAATTTTGCATAGCCCTATTAATTAGACCCGTTTCTATCATGTTTTTCCAAGCAATTCCTTTAATCCAATTTTTAACAATTTTTAAAACAACCTACTAGCCACCCATGTAAGGCTTAATCATAGACTCAAACAATCATAAAAATTTAGGGCTGGAAGAGACATCAGGAGGTCATCTACTCCAACCTCCTGCTCAAAGCAGAACCATCCCCAACTAGATCATTCCAGACAAGGCTTTGTCTAGCCAGGCCTTAAAAACCTCCAAGGATGGAAATTCCACCACCTCTCTAGATAACCCATTCCAGTGCTTCACCACCCTCCTAGTGAAAAAGTTTTTCCTAATATCCAACCTAAACTTCCCTTGCTGCAACTTAAAACTATTTCTCCTTGTTCTACTATCTGCCACCACTGACACCAGTCTAGCTCCATCCTCTTGGGAACCACTTTTCACATAGTTAAAGACAAATATCAAATATGCTGTTAGCTTTCTTGGCAAAAAGGGCACACTGTTGACTCCATATTATTGTCCACTATAACCCCCATGTCCTTTTCTGCAGAGCTGATGCTTAGCCGCTTGGTCCCAAGCCTGTAGTGGTGCATGAGATTCTTCCATGCAGGACTTTGCTCTTGTCTTTGTTGAACCTCATGCAATATCTTTTGGTCCAATCCTCCAATTTGTTGATGTCTCTCTAAATCCTAGCCCTACCCTACAGTGTATCTACTACTTCCCTCAGCTTGGTGTCATCCAGAAACTTGCTGAGGGTACGCTCTATCCCATCTCCTAGATGGGATAGAGCGTTGAATAAAGATATTGAACAAAACTGGCCTCAGGACCAATCCTTGGGGCACTCCATTTATTACTGGCTGCAAACTAGACTTTGAGCCATTGATCACTACCTGTTGAGCCCAACAAGCCAGCCAACTTTCTATCCACCTTACAGTCCATTCATCTAACCCATACTTCCTTAGCTTGCTTGCTAGAATGCCGTGGGAGTCCATATTGAAAGATTTGCTGAAGTCAAGGTATATCATGTCCACTGCTTTCCCCTCATCCACGGAGCCTGTCATCTCATCATAGAAGGCAATTCGGTTGATCAGGTACAACTTGTCCTTGATCCTGATCCTTTTCTTCTCTACCAAGAGCTTAGAAATGGATTCCTTGAGGACCTGCTCCATGATTTTCCAGAGACTGATGTGAAGCTCACTGGTCTGTAGTTTCCTGGATCTTCCTTCTTTCTTTTCTTAAAGAAGGGCACTATATTTTCCCTTTTCCAATCATCCAGGACCACCCCAGATTGCCATGAGTTTTCAAAGGTCTGCAATCACATCCGCCATCTCCCTCAGCACCCTCTGTCCAGCTTTTCTAAATAATCTCTAACCTGTTCTTTCACCACTGAGGGCTGCTTACCTTCTCCCCAAACTGTGCTTCCTGGTGCAACAGTCTGGGAGGCAACCTTGCCTGTGAGGACCTAGGTAAAAAAAAAAAAGGCATTGACTACTTCAGCCTTTTCCTCCTCATCTGTCACTAGGTTCCCTCCCCCCCCCATTTATTAAGGGGCTCACACTTTCCCTGACCTTTCTCTTGTTTCTAACATACTGGTAGACACCCTTCTTGTTACCCTTCACATCCCTTGCTAACTGGAACTCCAGTTGCACTTTGGCCTTCCTGACTTCATCCCTGTATGCCCAAGCAATACTCTTATATTCCTCCCTAGTTGTCTGTCCAAGTTTCCACTTCTTATAAGCTTCCTTTTTGTGATTTAGTTTACTGAAGAGTTCCCTACTAAGCCAAACTGGTCCTCTGCCATACTTGCTAGTCTTCCTGCACATCAGGATGGTTTGTTCCTGCACTCTCAGTAAGGCTTCTGTAAAGTACAGCCAGCTCTTGTGCACTCCTCTCCCCCTCAGTCTGACTTCCCAGGGATCATGCCCATGAGGTACCTGAGCATGTCAGAGTCTGCTTTTCTGAAGTCCAGGGTCCTTACTCTGCTGCTCTCCATCCTTCCTTTCCTCAGGATCCTGAACTTAATCATGTCATGGTCACTGCTGTCCAAGCTGCCATCCACTACTACACTCCTCACCAATTATTCCCTGTTTGTGAGCAGCAGGTCAAGAAGAGCATAGCCCCTAATTGGTCTCTCTAACATTTGCACCAGGAAATTGTCTCCAATGCTCTTCAAAAACTTCCTGGATTGCCTATGACTGCTGTACTGTCCTCCCAGCAGATGTCAGGGTGATTGAAGTCCTCCATGAGAACCAGGGCCTGTGATCTGGAAACTTCTGCTAGTGGTCTGAGGAAAGCCTCATCTACCTCATCCTCCTGGTCTGGTGCTCTATAGCAGACACCCACTACAACATCACCCTTGTTGCTCTCCCCTCTAACCTTAACCCAAAGACATTCAACAGACCTATCTCCAGTTTCATACTGGAGCTCTGAGCAATCATATGGCTCTTTTACATAGAGTGCAACCCCTCCTCTTCTCCCCTGCCTGTTCTTCCCAAACAATTTATACCCATCAATGGCAGTGCTCCAGTCATGCAAACTATCACACCAAATCTCTGTTATTCCAACCATGTCATAGTTCCGTGACTGTGCAAGGACTTCCAGTTCTTCCTGCTTGCTTCCCAGGCTCCGTGCATTTGTGTACAGGCACCTGAGGTAACTAGTCAATTGCCCTGATTTCCCAGGAAGAATGAGAACACCTCCTTTGTTGCCCCTTCCTGCTTGCTCTTCTTCCAGGTCACCCATTTCCCCACTTACCTCAGGGCTTTGGTCTACATCCCCTGGCAAACCTAGTTTAAACCCCTCCTCACTAGGTTAGTGACCCTGTCTCTGTGTCAGGTGGATTCCATATCTTCCTGGCAATTCTTCTTCTTGGAACATTATTTCAGCGTCAAAGAAGCCAAAGCCCTTTCAGTGACACCAGCGGCTCACTTAGCAGGCACTGATCTGCAGGACACACCCACGCCTGCCCGGGCCCTTTCCCTTGACTGGAAGAATCAAAGAGAACACAGCCTGAGCCCCTGTTCCCTTCACCCTTACACCCAGAACCCTGTAGTCAATTTCTGTCTGCTCAGGGTCTCCCCTGGCATTATCGTTGGTGCCCACATGGATGAGCAGCATGGAGTAGTAGTTAGATGACCAGATGAGTCCTGGTAGTCCCTCTGTGATATCTTGGATCCAGGCTCCAGCCAAGCAGCAGACTTCCTGAGACAACAGATCAGGTCAGCAGATGAATCCCTCTGTCCTCTGCAGAAGAGAGTCTCCAACCACCACCACCCACTGCTTCTTTTTGGTGGCAGTCAGCTCTACCTTTCCCACTTTGGGGAAGCCTGGCTTGTCCTCCTCTACCAATAAAACATTCTCCTCGCACGGTGTTGTTAGGCCTCCATATCTATTCTCTAGATGAACTGCTGCAGGTGTAGATGAAGATTTCTTCTTTCTGCCAGAGATCACAAGCTACCAGCTTCCACCTTCATGTGAGTCCATGTCTTCTCCCTTCTCTAGCACTGCCTCTGGCAGTCCTTCCTCCACAGTCCTGAGGTCTCCTCCAGCATTGAATCAATGAACTCCTCATGGAGAAGGATGCTTTGGAGCCTCACCACCATTTCCTGTAGCTCTCTTGCCAGGAGGCACTGCTCACACCACAGACATCCCCTGACCTGGCTCTCACCAGAAATAACCCACAAACCAGTGCCCACAGTGCCAAACCTGCACCTGGGTGGAAGCCTTGATGGTGAGCAGTCCTGTCTGGACAGGAACCTCACAGATGCAAACAGAGGCAGAGGCAGTAACAGTGGCAATGGCAGTGGCTCTGGCATTGCAACATCCTCCAGCCATTTTCCTGGGTCCCAAATCTGCCTTTTCTATCTTACTACTCTTCTTCCAAGCACACCTTCCCTAGCAAACTCACATGGAAGCTAGCCTGTTTACTGCTCCTTAGCCCCAAAGGTTCCTTCACTATCTTCACTTAGCAGTTTGTTGCTTGACTTACTTTGGATATATTTCCCAGATGAAAAATAACATTAAGAAGAAAATAATCAAATCTTCAACCCTGAAATTATTAAGCTTTATTTAAATATTCTTGAAAGACAATAAAAAGATTTTTAATGAAGCTATGGAATAATGATAATTCAACTTGTTCTCCTTTTCATTGCCTGAAAACTTCATTTCCCATACTTTTCACGTCTTACTTTCACAGGTGCCATTTCTAGAACACAAATGGGCCATATTGAAATGATTCTTCATTACCTTCTTTCTAAGTCTTTTCTGCTGCCTTCTATTACTTCATCTTATTTCTCTTTCTTCTTTGCTATGTGGTTCTTCATTTCTTGCATATCCATGTCAGACCTCCCAATACTTTAGTCTTTAATTTTTAAATGTATACTAGCCACTGGCCTGTTTTCCACCCACTGTGCTGAATTAGCTCTTCAGAAGGAAAGGGCTCTTCTCAAGATGCAACTACTATTAGGCACAGTAGGAGAAAGGCAGCAGCTTAAGCTGGAAGCTGATAATGTTTTTTAGAAATGGAAAATTTTAGGGCACTCTAAAAATAGCATATCTTCAATGTACCACACCTGCAACATTCACGCAGCTATTCTTTGCTTTATTTACCAAAATAAGCCTCTCTCTCAGCATCCCTAAATTGAGCTCACAAATTGTATCCGAGTCAGAAAGGGAGATTAATAGTGCCTCGGATTAAATAAAAGCACATGAACAAGGTCAGTTTAATCAATATTATTTTCATAATGTGACATCTGTAAGCTCAGTTCTTCCCTCTTCCCTCACAAAAACCTAAAATTACTGTTAGCATTCTTGTACTGCCCGTTACAGCATAAAAATGTAATCCCTTATTGGTTAACCAACATGGAGACTAGCCCAAGACAACTGGCCTTTCTCTTGCAGAATGGGCATGTTCAACCTCTGTAGCATTATTCTCCTTTCTCTTTGAAGACAAAATTAAGAAAGATGGCTGCCCTAATGTCTCAGGAGCTTCTGCACAGAAATCCCAACACTGCTCCCATTAGGAGTAATTACTAAGGACTAGGAGTCTCCTCCATGGCTGCTACTGAGTTTTTATAAGGGGATTTTGTCAGCAGTAACACTGACTCAGCACCAGCTGTGTTGCCTTGGGGAAGGACCAGGACAGTCATATAGAAGGGAAACTGTACATATAGGACAGCACCTATTTCTGCTATTTATTTCAGCACCTATTTATGCCAGTGTGTCCAGAAGAATCCTGATGTACATGAGACAAGGAAGCCAGGTCTCCAATCTCACAAATCTCTCCTGATTAAAGAGATGATTCTAGAAAACACAGTGGGTCTATCTAGTGTAATTTTTTGCACACCCAAGGGTTTTTTTCTGCACAAGGGGAATATTAGATCCATGCATTGGATTTACTCTAGTGACAAATCCAAATAGGACAGAGTGTGATGCTACTAAATGGCAATACAAAAGCATATGTGCTGCATTCTGTAATCCAGCAGAGCAGGGGATGGCAATCTTTTGCCAGTGTGGGCTTCCCTTTACAACCCAGACCCAGCCATGAGTCACTGCCTGGATTGGCAGATGCCTGCACTAACCCTCACCACTAAACCCCAGCCCCTCTGCAGTGAAAGTAAGGGCCTTGTTGCACATTAATTTTATGCAGCTCAGGGAGCTCTTCACCCCTCAATTGTCTGCACTAAAATGAGTAAACTAATTCTAAACACCCTTTAGGCATCTTGAAGTTATGCCACTTCAGAGCAGGTTTCTCTCTTATCCGTGTTACCTAGCTCATGTTCCACAAATGCATGACCACTTCCCAGAGCTAAGTTTCAGTGCTCCAACATCCCAGGATGCAGTGCCCCCCACCCTTCTATTCTGTGTGGACAACTCACTGCTGTAGCTCCTAGTCAGGCCCTTGCTTGTGAGCCCTCTGGCTTCTTTTCTCTTCCCCTTCCCCCCTCTAGTGGAAAGTCGCAACCATGCAGGTCGGGGATAGTGAGGCCCCCTGTATATGTGCAGGTACAGGTGGAATGGGACCTAATGTGTGATCCACACAATCATGTCTCCTGCCTGCTACATGTGCATGGCAGGAAGCATACTTGTAGGATTGTGCATTAAATTCCATCGCACTTTATTGCCAGTGTAGGGGCAGCCTGATCCAAAGTTTTCCCTGCACCAGAAAGAAGCCAGCTCCCACAGTTGGAAGCCCCCTCAGTTGCCCCCAGGGCAGCTGCACCCCCTGCTGCTGGATCCTAGCTGGGTCCCAGCACTCAGTGTCCACAGCTGTGGGACTCTGGGTCCCCAATGCTGCTTCGAGTCAGCAGCTGCTGAGGCTGAAAGTCCCCTCAGTTACCAGACTCCCAGAGCTAGCTGGGTAGGCTGCAGTCAGTTGGGGGGGCTCCCAGCCACAAGGGAGTTCCTGCTACGTGCAGTCAGTTGGTGGGGCTCCCAGCCACAAGGGAGTTCCTGCTACATGTGCAAATTAAAGCTGGATAGCAGCCAGCTATAAAGTTAGTACACATTTGCAAGGTCTAACTTTACAGCTGGTTGGAGCTTTTTAAGACATGACAGCTACTTTGCACGTGTAGCTAGTCTCCAGGTGACTGTACAATTAACCAATGAATTGCATGATATCTGTAACATGTAGAGAAAGTGTAATTGCTCCAAGCTTGAACTAACACTAACAGCGATCAACATTTGAGAAGCTTAAAGTGCAACGTGCAACAAGTCCCTAAGTGAAGATGTGGTGGTGCAGCAGGCTCCTCAGCCATTGTGGAAGAGATGGGTGGCATGGCGCAGATCCATACCACTGACCCTGTGGGCTAGATTGGACCTTTGTGGGCTAGACCTTTGTGGGCTAGATTGGATCAGACCTTTGTGGGCTAGATTGGATTGCTTTGCAGGCCAGATCCAGCCTACAGGTCATAGCTTGCCAACCCCTCCAGTAGAGAATCAGCCAGTATAATACTGGAAATAAAAATATAGTCAATGTAACAATTTCTTACCCAGGTCCACCTGACTGTTTATAAAGGCAGAAGCTGTAAATCGCTCCAAAACCTTAATAATAGCTATGTCATGGCTTTATTTTAAGGGTGGGTTAATATTCTTTGTTGCGCTTTTTTGTATTAGATACAAATTCATTATACAAAATAATATTACATTGACTTAAACTTTATTTCAAAATGTGTCATTCAAGCTTTTGTTTTTGCTTCTACAAAAAAAGTTCAATTATATATTGCTAATTCCATTAAGAAAATACTGAATACATTTTATATTAAAATGATACAGTAGCAAGTGGTGCACTTAGCATTGTACATTAACAAAAATAAGAAATCTAAACTCTACTGTTCAAGGCAACTTGCAGATGACTGAGGACTTAACCAAGGGCCCAAATGTGCATTGCCAGTCTCAGTCTTGAATCCTGACAATGTGGCAACTCTGTAGCCTTTGATGTGGTGCTATGATTGGACTACTTATTTTATTGCAATATTTCTGTTAGTTGTGTTCAAGTTGTTACACAACATGGTGTGACTCAGTTTACCTCATTAGCCTGTGCATAGAAAACGAAGGGTTAAGGCAGAGCTGGATGCAGGATGAGACAAGATGAACCTGCATCTGCAGAGCCTTGTTAGTAGGTCAACAAAGCCATTCAAAGATGCAATAACCTGACATCCTGGAGATGTCCAAAGGAGAGGAACATGACAATGGAAAAGTAGGCTAGAAAACAAGCAGCATAGCCGCTCTTGATGAGAAAAAACAGGGGACAAAAAAAGAGGAGCTCTGGGGACCTGGAAAGGGAACAGCTGAATACCTTCAGGGGTACTCAGGGCTGCGTGAGCTGGACTGGTGACAGAGGGACCACTTAACCCCTTTGGAACCTCTGGCTGGCTGGCCTTTGCCCCAGTAAATGTCTTAACTGAAGAGACCATGTGGTGTGCAGCTTGGAACTGCATGATGTATTGGGTCACCCCAACTGGAACAGCACGTCTCAGGAGTGGAGAACCAGAGAAGGTAAGATACTAAAAAGCCAGGGTGGGAAGAAGCTTGGGCTCCTCCCTTGCTCTAGAAGGCAAGCTTGAGCTTGCTTCAAGGGGTACTCTCAGAGACCACACAAGGTTGCACAGGTCCCGAGCAAGCATCCCCTGCAGGACACACTATACTCAGAGATACTTTGATACTACTATGTTGGAAGTCAGCTCTTTCTAGCAGTGTTGGAGTGAGACCTGAAGAAGAATGTACTGCCCCTGGATGCTTGTCTACATCTATCCCAGCCATGTAAATGGTCCAATAAAAGACATCACCCACAAAATTCGTTGTCTTTAGGTTTTTTTAGGTTTCTTATGTGGATGTTTCTTATAAAGTGAGATGGTGTCAGTTCCATAAACTTCATTACTGAAATGCACAGGACAACATGGACTCAGCAGGGTTAAGTCCCAGCTTTGTTGATAAAGCTATGCTTGTGGGGCCCAGAGAAAATTTATAATGTGCATCAATGTGGGGGTGCCTGTGAAGAAATCCCCTCCCCCTCTCTCTGCCCCTCACTTGGGTCAGCCCAGGTGACCCCTCTCTCTCTTTGCTTTCTTCTTGGTTCAGGCTACTCAATCAGGTGACCTGGCTAGATAAAATTCCTAGGAGGATGGGGAGAGGTCTCTCTTCCTTCCAGCAGGCATTTTGAAAACTACAGTCAAGCACCCCAGGCAGCTATACTTGAGTCTTTACAGAGATTTGGATATGATGACCCTTTTAAGATGTGACTGGCCTATGCATAATTCCTAACTAAGTAAAAACCTGGAAACCTGCAAGGAGTTAGGAATTATGCATAGGCCAGTCATGTCTTAAAAGGATTACCATATCCAAATCTCTACAAGGACTCAAGTTGCTTTTGTTTGCTCAAAATTCTGACTTCCTCATTCTAACCTCCCCACCCCCATTCAATAAAGGTGTCAGGTTACAACCTTCATTGTTGTACTACGGAGGCAGGAGGCCATCCACCTCCTGTTTGGGCAGATAAGTTTGTCCTTTTATTTTCTGTATAGTATCATCCCCTACTGTGCCACCGCAGTGCCAACATAAGCTGTAGTGTCCAGGGGTAAAGGGGTAAACTCAAAATTATGCTTCTGACCTCCTGATTTATTTATAGGACTCTCTGTGAAAGGAATGGAGGTGTTTCTCTGAAATACTTGAGTACCAGGGCTGACAGTGACAGTAGCTGACATACCTGCACAAAAAGTTACAGTAGGTGATATAGAAAAAAAAATGCATGTGCATTAATTATATCTGTGCAGCACAGAAACCTTACTGTGACTGAGAAGTTGTCTTTCCTGCTCAGGAAATGAAACATAATATTGTGAAAGACAACACAGATCTCACAGAAGCCTGGAAGACTCAGATCTAGGAACAAAGGTTTCATAAGGGATGGCAAAGAAGAAAGTAGAAACGCCAGAGCAAAATATGAGAAAACTGAGAAAATGGCACCAAAGTGGCAAGAAGAAAAACAGTAAAATACTAAACAAAATAGCAAAGGGCTGAACCTCTATCACTAAGGCATTTGCTACTCAAAGTAGAACATGGGCCACAGCACCAAAACTTTTTGATGTTTTTGGAGTTTGAAGACTGATTGTTCTGGGCTAATGGCAGAAAAAAAACAAGCTGCAGAAAAAAAAAAGACATGCAGGGAAAATAGAAGCAGACCTAACCACAGAATGAGGCTGAACACAGCACACAGGTCTCCATAGCAAGTGATGCTGAAAGGGGTGAAAAGAGTTGGAGTGGCCCCATTCCGGTATATTATCCCAGGACATTGCAAGCACAGCAGTTAGGTATAAGTGCACAACATGTCATGCCTTGGATCCCTGCTCACTACTGCTGCCTACAAGAAAAATAAAGAAAATTAAGAGCCTGGGGTTGGGGGAGAGGGAAGGGTTCTAGCAGAAACTGACCCAGGACCATTAGCTGGTCAGTTTGAGAATAAAATGAGTTACTAGTCTATACATAGGCATGAACATGTCAACTTCAAATATGGCAAAAATTCTCTCTCTCTCTCTCTCTATATATGTAGTATAATTATAGTCCTTTTTGATAACATTTCATCTTAACTAGTTTTATAGGGTACTTGAGCACATTTCTCAAGAAAGTTAAGCTAAGTTTGACTAAATCTCAACATCTAATAATTGTTTCACCAAATTCTGCTGCTGTTTATATAGCAGATAATTTGTAATTTTTTTTCTAAATACAAGATTCAAATTGCTGAAACAATGTCAGTTTCTGGATTTTAGCACAGCTGCTAAGTGGGTCACTCATTAGAGCAACTACCACAAGGGAAAGA
>NW_005842794.1:22988-51727 GCF_000455745.1 Alligator sinensis
ACCAATGTGAAGCAGTTAAAAATAACCTTTCATTGTTGAGTAGGTATATGCTTCCCCCATCTAAGCAATTATGAATTAGCAAAACACTTCTACCTAAGACTGAGTCCAAGTGTATAAAAGGTAATTTTAGAAGAATTGAAATCTATAGTAACTGAAAGCATGAATATAATTGCCTCAGGGTTCTGACTGTAATTATTTTGTTACCAATGACTAATAGATTATTTTAAAGCTTTCATTACTGAGAATTATTTTGCAGCAATCAAGTTATGAAAATAGCCATTCTAGCCAGACAGAACTATGCTACAAAAATAATAAACTTTCAGTGCCACAAGGTTTTATTTTATAGAAATGATATTATAGTGTTAACTGATAAAAATTATTTTAAGGCGTTCATGTAGTAATAGATAAATTAGGTCAAACAGGAATGAGAATGAGACTTGAAAATGTTTCATTAATTAAAAAAGAAAAAAAAAGCATATAAGCAATGGAAAAACAGTTCAGCATCCAGAGAGGAGTACAATCATATGGCCAGGGTCTGCAGGTATGAGACGCAAAAAGGCAAGGCAGACATGGAGATCAAGCTGGCAACTAAAATAAAGGACAACAAAAAGTCTTTCTATAGATAAATAGGGAGGAAGACAAAAATCAAGCTCCACTGTGGGACCCCTACTGAACATGGGGGGTGGGGGGGGAGGGTGCAGCCCACAGTTGATCCCCATGGAAAGGCAGAGAGCTCCTAAATACTTACTTCACATTGGTATTCTTGAAATCATATGGGAGCTGTTCACCTGTCCAGAGGCCCAGGGAATATGGGGAAGACAACAGTCCACATGAAATTAGTCCTGAACAGGTAAGGGTACTCTTGGAACATTTGGATGTGCTCAAGTCTGCTGGGCCAGATGACCTGCATCCAAGAGTCCTGAAAGAACTGGCTGAGCTCATAGCAGGGCATCTGGCGAAGCTGTTCAAAAAGAGTCGTGAAACTTGGGAATGGTCCCGAACGACTGGAAGAGGGCTAACGTGGTACCCATCTTTCAGAAAGAGAAGAAGGATGACCCTGAAAACTGTAGACTGGTCAGTCTAACCTCGGTCCTGGGAAAAATCTTTGAAAAAACTGTCAAGGAGGCCATCAACCACAAGCTTGTAACTGATGGGGTATTAAAAAACAACCAGCATGGCTTTGTTGAGGGTAGGCCCTTTCATGACCAGTTAACTAACCAGCTGGAAAAAGGAAAATGAGGTTGACTTCATTTACCTAGACTTCAGCTGAATGCAATCAGATGAGGTTCAATAGGGACAAGTGGCGGGTCCTTTATCTGAGTAGGAATAACCTTCACCATAATTATATGATGGGTGGTGGTCCACTGGGTGGCACTGAATTTGAAAGGGACCTGGGGGTGACAATCAACCAGAAGATTAATATTAGCCAGCAGTGTGATAAAGTTGCCAGCAGGGCAAAAAGGACTCTGGTGTACATCAGCCAATGTGCTGTGAACAGATCCTGAGAGGTGCTCCTCCCCCTCTATTTGAGATTGGTGAGGCCATAGCTGGAGTACTGTGTCCAATTCTTGGCACCACAGTTCAGGAAGGATGTGGATAAGCTCAAAAGTGTACAAAGAAGTGCTACCCATATGATTAGGGGCCTGGAAGATAGGCCCCATCAGGAGAGACTCCAGGAACTGGGTTCGTTCAGTCTGAGAGGTGACTTGATAGCTGCCTACAAGTATGTCAAGGGTGAACACCAAGATCTAGAGGAGCAACTCTTCAGAAAGGCACCCCCTGGGAGGATGAGGGCCAATGGGCACAAGCTAATTGAGGAAAAATCAAGGTTGGACATAAGGAGAAACTTATTATTTGTAAGGGTATCTAGAATCTGGAACAGACTGCCAGCAGAGGTGTTGCAGTCACCATCCTTGGAGGTGTTCAAGAGAAGACTGGACAAGCACCTCATTGAGCTCGTTTGAGTGCAATAACCTCTTGCCCTGGGCAGAAGACTGGATTTGATGATCTTACAGGTCCCTTCTGGTCCTTTGATTTTATGATTCTATGAAAACACACAGTCCTATACACTTTATAAATTTCATCTGAACATAGAAGCAAAAAGAGAAACACCCAACTACCATAAAAAGAAGCAGCTTTTCTAGCACACTGTCCAGGCAAGACAAAAATCAGGAAGCACTGTAAATCTTTTCCAGTTCTCATGTAATTTTCTTACAAGAGTTTTAAACTGATTTTCAGATAACAAATTCAAAGGAAGTGAAGAAAGCTTTAATTCAGCATATAAATTTAACCAGCAATGCTTGAACTTGTAACTTGGTGATTTGTAAATTATAATGTAAGTTATAATGTAAGTAGTTTTACCTACTTAGGTTGATGTCTAAATATATTTTCTTGTAGTTGAAAAGTGACACCATCAAAGTGTATCCAGTATAATATTAACTTTACTAAAACAGAGAGAAAATGTTATTTAAAATAGGGAAGTCATTACTATTTACCTTCTGGACACCGACAGTTGAATCCACTGGCATTAGAAAAGCAGGTACCCCCATTTCTGCATGGCTGTGGGCTGCAGTGATCAATCTCTGACTGACATAGCTCTCCAGTATAACCTACACCGTAAGGCAAATATTTTAAAAAATAAAGAGAAATTAAGTTTCTATTATTAAATATACCATTATATTATTCACATAGCAAAGTTATTTTCCTTGAATAAAGCTAGAGATAAGTATTGGAATCCATGATATTCTACCGAATATTCAATCTCTCATTAAAAAAATCAGTTAACAGGAACCAACAATGTAAGGCAAAAATCCAAACAAAATGATACCATCGAGTTGTATTTTACCAGCAGCAGTATTCTGACCGCACCAGCACATATGGGCTTAAGGCTTGAGATTTTCACAGACACCTGTGCAACCACAAAGCACTTGAAATGAATTTCGAATTTATTTTGAATCTGAACACAAAATCCTCTAGGGAAGCTTTAAACAAGACTAGTCTTCCTAAATTTTTTGTGCATATGCTGAATGACTGTCATTTGTTCCTGCTCCTGAGCCTCAGAAAGGATTGTCTGTTTTGAGTGAGAGCTGCAGGGAACTGATCAGCACAGTTGCAAACTGCCAAACAAGCTTCTCAAAGCTCTCACACCACAGACTGGAAACAGTACAATGCTGTTTGCTATCCATAAGCTAGCTTTTCTGCAGATGCCTGAAGTTAACATGTTAGGATCAGAACAATGAACAAACCTACAAAGAACAATCCATTTCATTGCTGTTAAAAAAGCTGCAAACTTAATCCTGTAATGAATACCAAACATTTCTTGTTCTAAATTCAAAATTCATTTCATTCATTTATTTCTAGTAGTTATCTGGGGATTTGTGTGTAACAACATATTACTATGTTATATATCTTGTTTTTACCAGATACAATTTCTGTGGAACATTTAAAAACCATCTGTAATAAGCAACATATGGTACCATACACTACCTTTGGTCCAAGCAGATTGCTCTCAATCATATCAAATGGCATTTGGAATGCTAATCAAGAGCATTACATGACCTTCAGAGTACTTTACCAGAGACAACAGAAAGGAAGTACAGTCTACTGTCTAGGGCACTAGACTGGGGATCAGGAGATCTGGGTTGTACTTTTCTTTTACCAACAAACAGGTGTTTAGCATTGAGCACGTAACTTATTCTGTTATGTGTGCCAGCTTTTCATTCTGTAAAAAAGTCTGCCTGACAGATTAAATTATTGGAAAGGTTCAGATGAAAAAATGCTAAGTGTTAAGTATAAGAATATAAAATTAGTTAAAAAATACACAATATTTAAAGCTCTAAGGTACCAACTAGTAATGATGGAACAGTAGACCTATCCACAAACTCTCAGAGAAGTGGATATGGACTCAGATTTGTATTTCAGTTTCAACTTAAGTTCTTCTTTGTTAGAACAAACAAAAATAATACATCTGACAAGTCTGCAGCACTCCAGATTCAGCTCTGGATTAGAACACAGCGAAGCAGCATGAGAAAACTGTAATTGTCACTGGTTGTTACTGTACCTGTTCTGGGGATAACAACTGAATTCCTGTAAAGGCAATGAGTGTTAAATTAACCTAACATTTACAAAACTGCAGCACACTGAACCACACAAAAACTACTGTCCCCTAATTTGTTTCAAGTTCTTTCTCTTTCCTACATTTTATTAATTAATTTTTGAAGGATAGTGCAATATTGAATACAGTATGGTAAGTAATGTATGTTCAATTAATTTTCAACTATTCCTGTCTTCAAATTTTTTACTAAGATTGTCAAAACTAAAGATGATACTGGAATTCAATGTCTGGTTGTAAAGACTGTCAAATTAAGTGACATGTACTTGATTGGCTCTGCAGCTAGCTAAAATAACTGGCTATGTTGTCATTGTAGTTTGGAGTACATCATATCATAGAGAGATGACATTTAATCACCAGATTTCCAAAAACAAATATGATCCATCTAATTGTTATCTATATTACATGCATACTTCAAATTGAAAGAATATTCTTTTGGTATCTAAAAGCAAATAATGAGTGCTGTAAATTAACAGGTTTTTCTAAACGAGTCACACAACAAAACAGCAGTTTGTCAGAAACATTATCAAAATCTTTGTGCCTGCTCACTTTGTGCTGTTACAAATATTTGGACTTTTTCCTTGTAGCAGTGCTGGGGTGATATGATACTGTCCAGATATTGCTGGTTCTGAAAGCTTTCAAGTACAAGAGTTTTCAGACCATGTTTTTATTTTCTATTTTCTTTAATGACTTGGCATATTCAACTAAGTGAATCTCAAAAAGAAATAAAATGGCAACTTCCAGTTTCTATAGCTCCTCTCTTGATGTACCAACAGGTACTGTAATAGAATATCAAGTGAAGCAGCTCAGACTAGTAATGACTAAGTCATCCCAGTAACTACTAGAATATTTGGTTGCAGAGAACAAAAACAAGAAACTATTTACACAACCCCTCTCCGCCGCAAAAAAGTCAAACCTGAATACAGTTATTACACTGAGGTGAAGCAACCAAGTACATTGTAGTAACATGTCTTCAGTGAACAAAGAAAATTAAAGTCATGTTCTCAAAGATATGAAAGGAAATGGCCCCAAATTGCTTTTCTACAGTAGTGATGTCTGCAAGTATAGGAACCAAATGTTTCCACTACATTTAGAGCATGCCTTGCGTCCTGCCATGATTCAGCAAGGTAAAAAGTTTTGGGGTTTTTTTTGCAGAAACAACCATTTATAATTGTGACAAGAAGCAATTTTTTCAGTAGGAGCTGACCCATTTTCCAGTGACAACCAGAAGAGTATTGTCATTGTAGAACTGAACTGAAAATGGAAAGGTTGAGAGAGGCAGGGTTATTTTATAAAAATCCAAACAACAAAATATATAATCAAATGATATATAATATTCCACAATGTCACAGTGGTAATATTGGCAAGGAAGACATTTGAATCCTAATGATAACTGTAGCGTTCACAAAAAATCAAATACAACTAGTATATAAAAAGTGGTAGGGATTATATGGGGGAAAGAGGTCCACTAAATGAAGAGACTGATATTATTCCCTTTATGAAATGTTAGGCCAATGTCCTGGGGAACAAAATACCTTTTCAGTATAAATAATGATAAAAAAGAACATACATCTTTCTCAAATACAATCATACATTAAAGGCTATCATGTCCCTTCCTCAAACCCTCATAATTTTGTTTTAAATCTACAAATAAGCAGTCCAAAAGTTTCAGCTATCATCATTTTAAAAATCTGTGTCTATCCTGTTCTCCACTTTTTAACAGATTACTCACTTCACATTTTTATATACAAAATAACAATGCATAGAAAGGGTTGATAAGAATCAACTTAAAATCAAAACCAACCCTTTTTTTTTTTGGGGGGGGGGGGGAACCTAAATTTTTTCTATCAAATTAATTCTTAAAAGGCTACATCTAGTATGACCTTACCAGTAGGGATTGTTCAAGTCACTCAGTTTTAAGTTCCATTTCAGTTCAACCTTTTTCTTCTTAAATGTACTTCACAGTTAACAGAATTGAAATAATTACTTAACTAGGTTTACATATCTTGTTCAAGAAACAGTTGGGTCCATTTGCATATTTATGGAATATAACGGATGAGAATTTTTGTGCACAATGAAGTCATATTTTATTTCGAACACACCTAAAATATAAATCCAAGTCTTCTACAAAGAAACCTAAAAACAAACCAGGTTTTGTCTGCACATACGAAATAGTTAAAGTAAGTGAAAGGAGAAGAATGGAAAGCCTAGAGGCATGAATAGCAGCATAAATAGAAAGATTTATAAAATGATTGGTGCAGAACCTCAACTGTAGCTAAAGACTACACAGAGCACCTCAGGGGAAGAAGGTGTAGGAATCCAAGAAAGAAACCTGAATCCGCATTCTCTCAGTTTTGAGTCAGTTCTGTTCTGGTCTTGTACCCAGTCATAAGTTAGAGTTACTAGAAGATTCCTCTAAGCTTGAATTAGCTACCAGAAGACCAAAGGAATGAATATAAGAATTGGAGACCTATGGAATATAGGGAAACCCAGGTCATCTCTACTCTGGCTGGAATTCAGAGGGTAAAATAGGTGTTGTTAGATCTTTATTATACCACTGACTGATCTTTTACACTGAGGCAATCTTTCAACAGCCAACATGACTGGCTTTAAGGCTACTTTGAGAGATACTGAACTATTTATTATTCTTTTCAATTTTCTTTGTACAGTTTCTATGCTCTTCAAATCTTTACCTTTTTATGGATAGTTTTGGGAACCTAATTTGAATGAATCTATTTTCATTCTAGCCAATATTAGCAGTTCTAAAAATAATATATCAATACCCAATGATTTTCACATTAAAGTGGTCTACCTAAGTGCACTCAGAGCCTTTGAAATGCAAGATACTGACAGCATTAAATTTTCTATCATACAATTCTGTAAGAAGAATTTTCCATCAGCACATAACGGTAATTATATCAAGTTACCCTCTGGCATTCAAGTATGACCATTGAATTTAGTTTAATTTTCATTCTAATTAAGATGCCTATATGAATTTGATCAAATCTTAAAAACAAATGCTCATAACACAATTTCAAAGAATTTAACACATACATTTCATCATTAACTAAACCAGCACATTACTCAATTAAGCTTTCACATTTATACAATTTTTTCAAAATTCGATTTAAAATTAATTTTATGAACAATCCAACAGCTTCATGGTTTGTAAAGAAACATCTATTATTTGACCTGTGTGAAAGAAAAATGGGTTACAATTTACAATGAAAGCACCCTAGTGAAACATTTGTTACTCATAAGGGCGTGTCTACATGAGATGTTAACTGCACAGTAACCTAATAATACTGCACAGTAGTGCATCACAGCACAAACACTGCTAATAGGCTACTGCACAGTAATGTCACTAAAAAGGCATTTGGCGGTGCTACTGCGCAATGTCTGGTTACTGTGCATTTATTTAGTATTTGATTACACAAATATTAAATTAAATGCGCAGTAACCTCTGTGCATTAATGAACCCATAGACATGTCCGGAAGGAAACAATGGCAATTCTATCTAAAAAAACCTCAGGCAGCAAAATATGGTTCCTGATTTTGTAAACTCCTGATGTAAGTACAATTTTTACAATGATGACTGTTCCCACTGATTGCAGCTATGCTAAGTTTAGGGCTGTTTGCACACAGGCAGCTAGGCTTTCATTGGGATGACTCTGGGCATGGGTACATGTTCGTGTTACCAAGAGGCAAACAAAAGCAGGGATTTACAATGTTTCAACCATTCCGCAGTAACTTCTCACATGCATACTATCCCATGCACAGTGATAAGTAGGTGGCTATCATGGGCCAGCTTTAATTTACAAAGTGTAAAAGCATGTGTTTTCTTACTCCTAAGCAGCTGATGCAGTGTAAATCGCTATCCTCTGCCTCCTGGTAATTTGTTTGCATGCTCATATACCCCAACAACCATTACATCTACATCTAGTGATTTCTGAAAAACTGGGACTTGTGATCCCACACACATTTTCTCTTTCTTTCCGTACATTTAAAGACATACAAAACACTGCTTTGCAAAAAGGTTTACATAGGATGTTACAACAAAAAAAGCAATGTTCAAAATGTAATGTAAAACATACCAGTAGGACAAGTGCAGGTGAAATTTTTCCAATCATGTTTTTGTGTTATATCAGTGCAAGTACCATTGTTCTGGCAAGGCCCACTTTGACATGCATTAAATTCTTCGCAGAAAGCACCCAGGTATTGATCTTCACAGTCACAGAAAAAAGTTGCCTAAAATCAAACACAATACATGCATTATTATGAGGCTTCAAAATTTTTATTTTCTAGTTGTATATTTTGTTAAGTTGTCTTCAGTGGTTCTGAGTTAGCTAACAAAAAACAGAAAAACACAGTGAAACATTATCCCTTATAGTGTTAATCCTGGACCATTTCCACAGGCAAAACTCTACATTAATTACCCCAAAGTAGAGAGGTTATATTCAACCCCCCAGTAAACTTGTGCCAAACTAACATGCAACATTATTTGCAGTAATTTTTTCTTGTGTTATTTATTAATGAATATGCTAAGACATTCTATTAAATAAATAATAAGCAGTTCTACTGAAGAGAACACAATGGGAATTGCACCTATGCATATGAAGGACAGGCAGGGGTTCCATATTCCAGTTCCAACAACACATAAAACCTAGCACTCTCCCTAGGGAAAGTCTCTTAGTCAATTCTCCAAAATTACAAGGCATAATTCTGAAAGATTTCTGCTTACAAAGATGTTTATTATATATTGCATATTAATTGCTAAAAAAGACCAAGAAATATATAATTTTAAAAGACTTGATTCGGTTGGAACAATTTTTCTTAGCAAGCTTTTGGGTTTAAAAACCCTTCATCAGGCTGAGGAAGCATCTGCATTTGGTTTGCGCTCTTCCTGCATCCAGGAAATAAATATGAAAAAATAGGAAATAAAATACTGAGCCCAGGAAGAGCACACGCAAACTGCAGATACTTCCTCAGCCTGACAAAGGGTTTTTAAACCCAAAAGCTTGCTAAGAAAAATTGTTCCAACTATTTAAGTTGGTCTAATAAAAGATATCAGATTCACCCAAAGAACCTTGGCTGTTGCATACATAAATAATTTGGTACAGACTATAATATTTGTTTAGAGTTAGGCTCATTATTTTATTTCCTATTTTTATGTGTAACTTAGTTATATGAAGTCAGCTAGATCTTAAAACAGAAAAATGTATTAATAAACATCAAGCAATGTAAAAGTCTACATTCAACATAAAACAACATTTAGATTTTCACAGATCTGATTTTGCGCACACATAAAGGTTGCATAACACCAAAACTTAACATGTTGGCTAGGGACAGTCATTCAAAAAGCCCAAGCCTGAATTGATTCAATCTTTGAAGGTTAAGTCTAACCTGCAGAGCTTGAACTGATTCGTAAGAGGATAGATATTCACTTTAGATTCAGGAAATGCAGGCACATGTCTGCAGTGGCTCAGGCTAGAAGCTGAGGGGTGCTAGAGCAAGCCCTCCCTTCCCTGCTACAGTGCAGAGCTGAAGAGGGCCACGGCCAGGCCCTGCAGGACACTATGATTAGGGAGGGGTTTAAACCCCCACCCTGGCCTTCACAGTCCCCAGCCAGGCTGTGTGCCTGGAGTGGAAAGGAGAAGCAGCCCTCGCCAGGCTTTTCCCAGCTCACTGCTCTAAACCTGCCCCAACCCCCACCCCGGCCCCCTAGCTAGCACTGAGGCAAAAGGGAGGTGGGGGCAGGGAGGACTGCTTGTGTAGAGTGCATGCATCTGTTGATGATACTGAGTTTTTCAATCTCCCTCTCCCTGCTTCTTCATACTGTGCAGCAAACTGATGGTACTCACAGACCCATGCATGGCAAACCAAGTAATTTCTCACACCTTTTTCTGTCTCCTCTTGAATACTGACAGATTGCAGCCTTTGAAGCAAGCAAGCCAGCAGGCAGCTTATCAGCCCATTAAGAAAACAAAGCCCCTCTCATTAGTTCAAACCCTTCTTAAGCAGCTTTTTCCAAGGAAGGAATGGAGGGACATTACCAGTTGACCTGTTGATTAGTTTTAAAAAGCCCTAAGCAGACACTGTCTTGTCTACCTTTGTTCCAGTGAAATTGGAGACACAAACACACAGACACCTCTCAGCATTAGCTGGCATGGGGGTGGTATGGCCAGATGCCTGCTAGGGTCGGTGCCACTGGGGTCCCTGCTGCAGGAGAGCAGGGATCCCTGTTTGAGCAGAGAAAAAGGGGAGGGTGAGGCAGGGGGACGCCAGGCAGATGCTGCTGCTCTCTCAGCTGCAGTCCCCTCCCACTTCTCAGCCAACCAGAGCTCTGGCTAGGGACAGGGTGGGGCCAGCCCTGCTCTCTGAAACAGATGGTTCAGCCCAGCCCAGTCAAGCCCAGGGCTGAAAAGCATGCTGGGATGCTGGGGGACTGTGATTTAACTTAAACCAGGAAGGGGTCTGGGACTGAATTTCCATAAACTGGTTTGACTCAGATCAGTTAAGTTTGATACTACATTTGGCCAGGTTTGTCTTAAGGCAGTTTTGGCCATTTTGAAGCTGGTTTATGTACACAAATTTATGTCCTGTTACAGGTTTAAACCAGTTTCTGACCACTTAAACTGGTTTCTGTGTAACTTCTGTCCCTAGCCATTATGTTTTACTGGAACTCCCAAAAGCCTATGCTAAGTTGGTGGTCTGCATATATTTTTATGCCTTGCAAATTTTGTACATCACCAAAACTGGATATCCTCAATATTAGTGATGGCACATGTTGTCCGTAGTTTGAAGGAAAGCAGAAAAAATTAAACACACAACTGTTTTTACTATAATAGAACACAGTAATTTACTTTTTAAGTAAATCATATAAGCCTATATAGATATGTAGTAAACAGAAATTTAGAAAGATATATTTTTTGGTTAAAAAAAATTGCTATTAGTAAAGTTTTCAGAAATGTTTCCCACAAGGTCCCTGTAGCTTTGCAGAAAAAACACATCAACTCCAAGCTCAGTTCTGTTCAAAACTCATAAAGATGTCCATCAGTTTTGCCAAAGCTGTTTTGCTGTCAGTACCACATATCGTCTGAATTGCATACAGTTCCATTATGCAAGCAAAGGATGGAAGCTAAGAGGAAGAGAGCACATAAATGTTACAAATAGCATCCTTTGGTTATTTTGAGTCATTCAGGCACCAGCTGACTGTTCTGCTTCTATTTCTATTTTGTGTTAGGGCTCTGGCCATGGGGAGGATGGTGGGGGGGTGGCGGGGAATGCACTGGTGCACTTGTACCCCCACCCCTTTGGTTTCTGCTCCAGGCAAGGTTTAAAAAAACAACTGCCTACCAGTAGCATTTCAAGTCAAGCAGTTCTGAGGGAGTCAATTGACTTCATGGTTTATTATAATCTGCCTGATGCCTTCTAAACTCTACATGCCACAGGTGTTAATGACCCTCTCCTTTTTCATGGTCTTGATGTTCCATCAATCTAGCTATCCTTTGTTTCTGCAGTTCTCTTGTCTGTTAGCTGCTCCTGATAATAAAGCTCCTACTTCACAGCCCTACAGATTATTTTTAATTCATTTTGATGAAATTCTATTTGTTTTTGCTTCAATTTTACACTGAATATTACAGACCTAGGCCCCTGGCTTAATGGCAAAGCTTCTAGTTTATTTTTAACTGGAGGAAAATGTGTGTTGATTCATCTGTGAGAATGCACCACACCAAATGCTCCTATGCTTTTCAAAATTCTAGATCCACCTATGGCTCTGACAGAGGTTACATGTCATGCTTTACATGTGAATTTAGGGGGACAAAAAGTAAATAGCCACATATTGTCTCACTGTCCCCCTAAAAACAACTGGTCAGGCACAAAAATACTGAATTCAGGACAAAAAAATTGCTGTTTCAAACAGCAACTTCTTTCTGGTAGGAAGGTCGTCTGCAATTAATTTAACATGCATACAGGTCTGAAAATCCCTCAATATCCCTCAGGACTCTGCTCTACCTCTTCCCCCTCCAAGGCGAGGAAGGGACGGAGAGCAGCTGGCTCTCTGATAACCTACCTAGCTGGTGATGTATCAGGGAACGCTGCAAGAACTGTGGTCTGGGCAGCCACATCCCTCTGGCCAATGGGTGGCAAAAGAGTGGTCTATAGTGGAAGCAGGTGTTGATCAAGAAGTGCAAACCCCATGTCAGCCCATGCTGTCACTGGGGGCTCACAAGCAGCCCTGAGCCCCCTTGTCCATTACAGTACTACTGGGCAGCAAGGGTAACGGGATTGCCTGCAAGCCAAGAACCCGAAAGAGCTGCTGATCCTCAAGCAGCCTACTACAGCCAGTAACATTAATCCATAACGGTGCCATTGCTTAAGCTGTTTCCACTGCTCCAATAAGGAATAATGGGTAGGGCTGTGTGGAGCACTGAGTGGTAATTTGATTCGGAGGAGATCTGGCCTGATTCGGTGGCCGAATCTCCAAACCCAAATCGAATCAGGGGACCAATTAAAAGGTCTGAATTGATTCAAAGTTGTCCGAATCTTTGGAAAAGATTTGGAAAAGATTCAGAGGGCTTTGACAATTTAGACAGTCCCCAGTGGCTGCAGCAGACAGCTGCAGCTGGACTCAGACCTGGTAGATAGGGGCAGGGGAGGGAGGGGACCTTGGGGGAGCAGCCAGGGGGGGCAATCCCTGCTGCCCCCCACTGCCCCATACTGCGTGGGGGGCTCTGCCACAAGCCCCCTGACCCCCCCTTGCTCATCTAGCACCCACATGGCTGCCCCACCCTCCCCAGCTCCAGCCCTTTAAGAGAAAACAAAAAACAAAAAACAAGAAAAACCCTGGGATTCACCACTCCTGCAGCAGCCTTGGGGCTTCTGGGGGCTCATATAGAGCCCCCCACATGGCATGGGGCAGCGAGAATCACCCCCCGCCTGCAGGAACAGCAAGTCTGGAGGTTTTCCTCATCTTTTTTTTTTCCTAAAGGGCCTGAGCAGGGGCAGGTGGGGCAGCCATGGAGGGGCTGGCACAGCATGGAGGGGGTCAGGGGACTCATTCAGAGCCCCCCATGAAGCATGGGGCAGTGGGGGGGCAGCGGGGATTGCCCCCCACCTGGCAGCACCCAGCGAGTTGGGGCTTTTTTTCCCCCAAGTGCCGGGAGTTGGAGTGGGTGGGGCAGCCATTGCCAGGCTGGGAGAGTGGGCAGGGGATGGGCCTGCCTGATTTGGAGCAGCAGCCGAATCTCCAAATCAGATTCAGCTGAATAAATTCGGGACAGTGATTTGAATCATCGATCGAATCACTGTCCCCCGAATCGGCCAAAACCAAAGCGAATATTAGCCGCTTCGCACAGGCCTATTAATCAGGTTGTGGAGACTGAATGATAACCCTTGTCCCTGCTGGCAGCCTGCAGTCAGCCCTAATAGCTATTCTAGTTATTCTCTAATTCAATACTGCCATGTTTTAAAATATATATTTGGTGACTCCCAAGAATCTTAAAACGAGCGTTAGTACCGGAAATACAGGTAAAGGTATTGAATGATTCACAGAAACAGGAGTAGATGCAAGAAATTAGCTTGAGCTTTTAGGAAGCATGCAAGGGTAAACTGTTATTCTAAGAGTTCTCTTTTCCTCCATTGCATTGTTTTGTTTTACTTCCCTTTTACTTTTTCAGAAAATCTGGTTAACTGAATTAAAAGACTTCATGTAATATCAAGGCAACTAAAATTAAGAATTAGGAAGGCTGTTTATAAGGTTCCTACAGCAAAAGGAATTTGGTTAGGTTGTACAGAATGCTGCATCTTCACTTCCTGCTTCTTTGCATTTGTTTTTATTTTTTCTTGCATGAGGCTGTATCCTGGGGCTAAGTGCTACAGGGCAGCCCAGTGATGTTAGTCAAAGCAACTGGAATACAGCTGCAACATTTCCTTAAGTACAATGTTTTTCTATATTGTTGTAGGATGATATCCAGAGAATGCATGACTTGGGAGCTAGGTGCCTAAAAATTAAAACTAAATATATTTCAGGAAATAAACACTCATTTTACATGTAGCCCCAGAGATGTCTGTATATGTTGGGTTTTAGGCCAAAAGGCACCAGAAGAAAATGATATAATGTAATCTCCTGTACATCATAAATTCTTAGGCTGGTTGCAGACATCAAAAAACAAAACAAAAAAAAAACAAAAAAAACCACACACACAAAAAATTGCATTTTACTTTAAACTTGGCACATTCCCATACCAAGCCCCATGTGTGTCCAGAAGAGGCAGCATCTTAGGTTGACCCAGCTCGCCCGGTGTCTGTATAGATCAAGTGCTTTAGTGGAGCTTTTATGGTTCTTTTATCTAATAGCTGATTGAATCAGCTATTAGATAAAAGCTCCAAAAAGCCCTGCTGAAATGCCCAATCTATACAGACGCTGCAGAACTGGGTCAAAGTAACACACCGCTTCTTCAGGTAAAACATGTTTTCAGGGGGTTGTTTTAAACATCTGCAAGCAGCCTTAATTTTCACTCATTTCCTTTTCTAGTGGGCCAAACACATTTTGTGTATGTAAGCAGGTTAAACAGGAACACGGAATTTCATTCCTTCCAAACCTAGATTTGCATGCACAGATGAACATAAAAATAGTCTAATATGCAGCTTACTTTACATTAGGCAGATGGGGCATTTTGAAGTTATGCTTTTCCAAAATAGGACTTAAGAATGATGCACCTGATTCTTCCACAGATGCTCATGTGCAACTGCTGGCTCTTCTGGAGTTACATCATCCATATATCAGTTTAAGAGGAAAGATCAGAGAAAAGGATGTAAGTTACATTCATATTTACTCTGACCTGGGAAGACTCAAATGGCTTTCAAATCATATTTGTCAAGACCAGTCCCGGCATTTCCTTTCATGTCAGTACCCTTATTCAGAATGCTGTTCATTACCCATGTTCTTTATAGTAGGGTATAAATTGATCAATAATGTCTCAGGATTTTGTTGTTGTAGGCAACTCATTGACACAAGCGGCAACGGTGTGATTCAGGCAAAAGTCATTTACCCATGTCAGAAAAGTCATGTTGCCAAGCTGGCAAGTAGTGCCTGTAGCTGCCATATTGGAATCCAAGATGGATGCAGTGAATTCACATTTTGGTCTACATTTCAGCCCCCAGTAGGGTTAGAAAATTAAGTCCAATGACAAAACCAACATTGTATGAACTGAGAAGATGAATCATAACATCTCCATCATGATACCCATATTGGATTCCAGGATAGTTGAGACTTTAGCATATATGTATCAAACCAGTACAATTAAAAATTACTCTAATAATAAAAACTCACAAATACTCACTTAAACAGTACTCTAAAACTAGAACCTCACTAAAACCTTCATACATTAAGATATACTTGACCCCATCTCATGTAATTGGGATGATCATGCAAGGCTATCAGCAGAAGCATTTCTTCAAAGGCACGTAAATGCTCATGACAGTTTCCATCACACCCAGCCCTGATAAAGCACAAGGGAGGTATTGACTACTTTCAAATAGTTCATCCAGTACTTGAATGTACCCTGGTAAGTGTGTTCTTCCACAAATTCTTGAAGTACAGTGACAATCATTGGCAGATGCACTAATAGTTCATTCACTGCATTCCATCCCACTTCAGTCATAATTTCAGAATTCACAAGCTATACTACTGGAAAGTTGGTCAGCGACATCATAATCTAATCCTTTGCTTGAACTAGATGATTGCACAATTAATTAATTTATCAAAATACGCCATATTGCTTTGAATGTTATCTTGTGTGCTCTGAAAGCATGGTTGTACAATTTTCTTTTCATTATATAGGTGGTAATGTTTTCTGTAAATAATCTGCTTTCTGTCCAGTGATCTTCAAAGTTCTAAAGTAATGAAGTACTGACCAACTGCTATTAGGTAAACCATGATGATATGGAACCCTTCCAGTTAAATGATTACTCCTTCAATCTCTTCTGGCTGAGCCCATATAAGTTCATTCACTTGCAAGACAATGCCAGATCAAATGTTATGACTGTGTGCTGTTCTCCTAGGCATTCTGCTTTTGTTCTACATTGCATGATGACAGTCCGAATGGGTGCTATACTCAGATGCTGGTCCAGGCAGTATTGGACAAAATCCAATAACTGAAGGTGGCGAAGTATCATCAAACAGAAACTGGCTAAATGCTGTCCACCCTGGTATGACAAGTTCTTCTGGTTGTTAGCTGATATTCTACCTGGTATCTATGGTAGGCCTGATAACATCTGTTGAACACCTGTATTGTTGAGCTTTTCAGGAGTGTTACTACCTGTACTATGGATGGGTAGTTTCAATGACTTGTGCCATGGGTCAGGGTCCCCAGGGTTGGATGTGGCAACCCCGGCAGCTCTGCAACCACACTAGCTGCACCCCAAGGGTGCCCTTTTGTTTCACCTGCCACATCTTGATGGTAAAATAATGAATTCGGAGGCTACCCATGGGCCTTCATGTGGCCTGTCTGCTGAAGCCCATAAGAACTCACTGGTCCTTAGGCCCTTCATCAAATCTCACTCTAATACTGTGCCACACAGGGCACCTTGAGCCTTATGAGCTAAATGTGTGGCTCCAAACTCCCCAATACCATGCCCCATGCCTCATGGGTGTTACACAGATGTTGTCCACTCTGTTGGGGTGTTGGTCTACTTGGCCTCCACCCCTTTAATCTGGCTAGGCCTTCTAGCCTAGGCCCACGGTGTTGGACTTAGCTTGGAGGCACTAGCCCCAAATGGTCTCTTCCTCTCACCAGGCCCACAGCCCCTGTCTGCTGGGCACCCACCCCTTATCTGGCTGCACCTCTCTGGCACCAGGCCCCTGGCCCCCATGTAGTTGCATCCCTCTGGTGCCAGGCATATGGCCCCTTGAGTAGTTGTTCCCCTTGGGCATTGGGCCCCCTGGCACTCAACTGCTGTGCCCATCAGGTACTGGGCCCTGGTCCTGTGTAGCCATGCCCCTCTGGCACTAGGCCCTCTATCTCTAATTTGCTGTGCCCCACAGGCACTGGGCCTTCTGGCCCTAATCTGCTGTACCCCTCTGGCACAAGATTCTCCAGTCCCTTGTGTGCTCGGTGCTTTGCACACACTCCAACTGCTACAGGCTCTATAACTATTTGAGCCCCAAGCTAGCTGCTGGCCCCCTCTGGGCCTATGTACCTCCCCTTACAGCTTCATCCCAAGCCACTGGGAAAACACCAACACAACCATAAGCCCCTGGGCTACAGTATAACAATGGAGAAGGTGCTCTGCCCTTCAAGAGGGCAAACTTCCCCGCCCCCAGGACAGTGTGCCTCCTAGCCCTGGGTACCTTGTAGGCTTCTGGTGCCTTACTGCTCATGTAGGCAGAAAAGAAGGCAACCACACATCTCCGGGTAGTTCCCTCAGGCAAGAGTTCCTTCTCCTAGCAGTTGCCAGAGAACTAACCCCTGCCAGCCCCAGCCTTGGGCTTGTGTGTCCAGGGCCCTGCCTCCTTCCAATCAGCTGGTTGCCTGTAAGTACCAGCTAATTAACTCATTAGCCTGCTGCTCAGGCAATCTGCAGCTGTGGAGTTCTGCCTAGCCTGCAGGGCTCCCTGGCTAGGCTGCTTCTGCCCTTAAAGACAGCAAGCACATCTTAATGCCCTGCAACAACTTATTATGGGTCACCATCTTAGAATGATTTTGTTAAATGCAGGTGGTACATCTTTCAAGATTGTTTTGCTTTCTATTGCATCTGGTTTTGATGTTCCTTTTTGAAATGCTACAATTTGTGTTGCATTAAATGTTTGTTTTCTATTCAATGTCTCCTCCAAGATGTCGATGTTGTCCGATGATAACTGAACAAAATGACTGGGAATAACATGCCTTGGGATAAGAACTCATTTTTTTCAAAATTCCTTTAAGTTTTTCTCAGCAATAGTGGTCTTGATGTGACGAACTGTGTCATATGGTATGCTGCGTTCAGCAGCATAGAGACTTGAGTACCAACTTCTTAGATCTAGTTGCATGTTGTATTAGCAAGCCTAACCCAACATGTTTTGGTGTTAACTTTTTGCCCCTTGATTGCAGGTAAACCAAATCCTGACATATATTCAGTATATCTCTGTCTAGACTCTTATCTTGCGCATGACTTTCAACATCTAAGTCATTATTGTCATCTTCCAAAATCAAACGGATCAATGCATAAAGGCTATCAGAAACACATTTTTGGGCTAGCTCTTCATTCAAGGTCCTGTATCCCTTCAGGCCAGCTATAGCTTTCAAATGTGCTTTGATCTTGAAAGTAGCTTAATACAAGTTCCATGTGTACAAGAACTCTTCTCTGAACTGCAGGCCAATGTCTTCCTCAAGATTTATATGCAAAATTACAATTGTTTGTATGGCTTTACCAACGGTCACAGTTCGGAAGACAAGGAGTGGAAGATTTGCATTTCTTTGGTGCTGAAACTGAATGGCTGTCTTGTAGTAAGTCTGAAGCTCTTGCTTCATTTGCCTCAGGTGTGGTCAGAGGATGTTCACCACCTTCATCTTCTACTAAATTGCAGTATCTTTCAAGTATATCTTTTAGATTATGCACATTTTCCATGCAAAATTGGCATCTAGTTCATCAGTCACTTGATGTCTTGCTCTCACTTCAGAAGAAAGAAGAATATCTTGCAGTGTCTCTTTATGCAAATTAGAATGAGAGACTTGTTGCTTCTGTTGTTCCTCCCACCTGCATTCAGGATGGTAACATGCCTCAGCAGCTATTAGAGCTGACACCAGTTTAGCAATGCAGTTGTTCATTCTTCTCTGCCAGCTTGTGTATTGCATTTGCTGATTCAAACAACAACCCTTGACTTAGTCTCTTCATATTAGAATGTTTCTAGCAGAATATGCACATACTCCAGTGAACTGCTGGAGTATTTGATCTGCTTGATGTCCTAGAGTGTTTTCACTTGATGTTGTTGGTAGGGTTTTGCTTTCATCTTCTACCTTGTGTGACTTTCGTAACAGTTTCTCAATATGTTTTGTGTGTGTAAAAGAACTGTAGCAAGAACAGTGCCAATTGAGGCTTTTGAAATGTTACAGCACAGGATCAACAAAATATGACAGTCTGTCAAGAATACTGCCATAACAAGTGTTGAATTCAGCAACTGTCCTGCACTGAACAAATGCCTCATTTATTCATGCAATTCCAGCAGGTGTACTTTGGCTAATTTTTGACTGTGAACCTACTTTGAGGTAGCTGATGCATCTTGTAGATTCCGAGTCGTAACTCCAGCACTTTGCTGGACTCAGTGATGCCATCGGCTCCATTGTAATGTTTGCTTAAGGGTAATAAGGGCAAGCCTCTTTGGATATCTAATAATGAACAAAACTGTAAAGTCACAGCAGCCATCTTAGAATCTATGATAGAAATGTTACAAAATGTTCTTGGTTCAAACAACACTGATTTTGTCACTGGAATTAATTTTCTAACCCTACCGGGGGCTGAAATATTGACCAAAATGTGAATCCATGGCAGTTATCTTAGATTCCAATATGGCAGCTACAGGCATGACTTGCCAAACTGGCAATATGACTTTTCAGACATAAGTAAACAACCTCTACGTGAAACATGCTGTTGCTGCTTGTAGCAATGAGTTGCCTACAGGGTGACATCTTTATCCTTCTTTTTTACCCTACTATTACCTTTTTATTAGTAGTCAGATGATGATTTACACAATCAAGTTTTTGATAGCTTCAAAGATTTATACAATAGCTATTTGTTTTCTTAAAAACTGCAGTCTTTTCCTGCTGTTTTACAAATCTCCTTAGTAACCTATAGTTGCCTTCTAATCCTATAAAATGTTTACATAAACCAAGAGGTAAAATATGTGTTTTTGTATACAAAGGCTCTTTAGTTGCTAATGATGTACATTTATCCTGGAGAGACTGCTTCAGAGAACAATTTTATTTAGGAAATCTAACTTTGTTGTCTCCATTTTTTTCCATAAACAATGCTATCTCACTAATACAGTTGATTCATCTATTCATTTCTAGCAAGTCTGTCACTATGGTATCCAGGCTGCATTACTAGGAAGAGAGTAATCTGAGAGAAGAGTCCATCACCATCTACTTTATAAACAACTCTTTTTGTATTTGAAGACTATTATCAAATCACCCTTAAGTTTTTTCTCCTCCAGAATTAATAAATATTTTCTGGAATAAGTAATATCCATTTTTCTGGACTTTAATCATATTTGGTGCTCTGCTGGATTATTTCCAATTTGTCTGTGTCTTTTTTGAAGTGCAGTGCCTAAAACTGTACACACTACTTCAGGTGAAGGCTCACTAGTGCTAAATAGAGTGAAAGAACCATGTCGCAGGGCACTTAGGTGCCCTGCTCCTAAAGAGGGGAAACTGCCAGGGAAAGCGCCCTAGCAGGGAATAAGGAGCCCAGCTGCCCTAGCAGGGAATAAGGAGTCCAGCTGTGGGTTGCCAGGGCAACCAGGAGGTCAGCTGACCAGAAGGGGCAGGGCCTGGCTCCCTTATAAACCCAAGGAGCTGAGGCCAGAGACAGTTCCCTGCCAGCAGCCCAGAAGGAAGGAGCTCTCTGCTGTGGAAGAGAAGAGAAGCCTGATGAAGGAACAACGATTGACACAGCTGTGGGATGAAGAACCCCAGTAGGCTTGAGCGCGATTATAGCCGGGAGGTTTCTGTTTATGTTATAGCCTATGGGCTTGTCTTTCTGTTACTGTTTGTTACACCGGTGGTTTGGGTGAGACTATTAGGGGTTGGAGGAGGCCTCATAGGGGACTCACGGCAGTGTGAGAACCCCAGCACCAGCAAGGGCACAGCATTAGGGGTACACAAACCCCAGCCCCAGAGAGGGGCAGTTGAGAAGCCCCAGAGAGGGGGCATTGCTGAGAAGCCCCAGTTTGGGCGTGGTCAGTCCCAGAGAAGGGAGGAGCAGTGCGGTGAACCCTGTAGAAGGGGGCGGCTTTACAGAGGAGGCCCCAAGAAGGGGCGGCTTTACAGAGGAGGCCCCAAGAGGGGGCGTGGAAAGAGAGAGAGAGAGAGAGACAGGGCTGCCAAGAGCCTGAGTGCCAGAGAGTGAGTGGAGACAGAGAGAGAATGAACAACAGCCATTCCAGCTGCGAGGCTTGGGGCATGGTGAAAGGGATGGTTGGAGCCACGCATAGCCCATAAGTGCCCTGAAGCACCCATTGCAGAGTGGGACCCACAAGGAGTCCGGGAAACCACGGGGTCCGAATAACCAGCTAAAAGTGACCAAGAGGGCGTAAAAGGCAGCCTCCCTAATATATATTGGAACATCAAAGACGTGGCAGGCGAGAATCTGAGGGTGCCCTTGGGCCAACTTGGCACGGGAAGGGGGCCTTGAGGAGATCACGGCTCTCCTGTAGGACCCCACCTGTGACACAACACTTTCCATTACTTATATGTGATATGTCTGTTGATATATCCCAGTCTGCTATAGGCTTTACAACAATAGCACAATTTTGACTTGTATTAAATTTTATATTGAGTTCTGTTATAATCCCTGACCCCTCTTGGTCTTTTTCTACAGTATTACAGCCTAGACAGTTATTCCCCAGACTATTTGTTCATGCAACTGTTCCAGCCTAAGTGAGGGACTTGGCACTAGGGCTGTGTGAAACAGCACTATTTTGTTTTGACTTCTGTTTCACCGTTTCAAAGAGACAGTGTTTTGTTTCATCATTTTGTTTCATTTTAAAGCACTGTTCCATTTTGTTTAGTCAAAACTTTGGCTGCTTCAACGCGTTTCAACGTTTCGCCCATAGGCATTTTCATGATTCCCCATTGTAGCCTATAACTTTGTCATAACTTGCCTGATTTGGATGACAATTGCAGGAATAGCAGCCCCTTCTAAGGGCATGAAGCCTGCCATGTTTTAAGGAGATAGGTACAGGGGTTTCTCGGAAACTGCACCTCAAACTGCTAAAAGCAAAACTCATGTCACTTGCTGGTAGCAGCAGCTTGTTGTCATCCCACATGCAGATCTGGGGGCCCATGCCCCTGGGAGGGCTGTGAGGCCCTGCTGGACTCCTCCCACACAGGATGACAGGAGGCTGCTGCTGCTGCTGCCTGGCACTGGCACTGGGCACAGCCCGTGCCCAGCACCGGAAAGACTGCTGCTGCCACTGACCCCAAGCAGCAGCGGCAACCTCCTGTCATCCCGCACAGATCTGGGGGCCTGCATCTCCAGAAGGAGTCCAGCAGCGCTGGGAGGGCAGGTTGAGCTCTGTGGGGCTAGCACAGCCATTTGGAGCACAGCCCTGGCTCTCCCCGCCGCCAGGCCGCACTCTGAGCAGCTCCGCCGGCCCCATGGAGCTAAGTCCGGTGGCTGGAGCACCAGTGGCGGATCCACTTTGTAGCGCAGCCGTGGCAAGCACAGCCCAGCAGCAGGAGGCTCTGCAGCCCCACGGAGCTGAGCCTGGTGGCAGGAGGTGGGGGAGAGCCACTGGCCAGGGCTGCTCTTTGAGCCAGGGCTGCACGCCAAGCAGCTCCGCCATTGGCTCTCCACAGCCTCCCACCACCAGGCTTAGCTCCATGGGGCTGTGGAGCCTCCAGTCACCAGGTTATGCTCACCAGGGCTGCACTCCGAGCAGGTCCACCACTGGCTTTCCCACCACTGGGCTGAGCTCCATGAGGCTGGGGAGCCACTCGGAGCACAGCCCTGGCTCCAAGTACAGCCCTGGTGAGCACAGGCCCACAGAGTTAAGTCTGGTGGCAAGAGACAGTGGAGAGCCAGTAGGAGAGCTGCTCAGAGTGTAGCCCTGGCTCCGAGTGCAGCCCTGGCCAGTGGGTCTTCCCTGCCTCCCACCACCAGGCTCAGCTCCATGGGGCTGGCAGAGCCACTTGGAGTGCAACCCAGTGGTGGAAGGCAGCAGGAGAGCCAGTAACGGAACCACTTTGAGTGCTGGGAGGGCAGGCTGAGCTCCATGGGGCTGGCGGAGCCACTAGAGTGCAGCCCTGGTTCTCCTCTGCCTCCCACCACTGAGCCCCATCCCGAGCTACTCTGCCAACCCCATGGAGCTCAACCCGGTGGCAGGAAGTGGGGGAGAGCCAGGGCTGCACTCCGAGTGGCTCCGCCAGCCCCACGAAGCTGAGCCTGGTGATGGGAGGTGGGAGAGAGCTACTGGCCAGGGCTGTGCTCCAAGCCGCTCCACCACTGGCTCTCCACTGCCTCCTGCCACCAGGCTCAGCTCTGTGAGGCTGCAGAACCTCCAGCCACAGAGCCTCCAGCCACCAGGCTGTGCTCACCAGGTGAGCACAGTTAATTAGAGAACACAGAAATTAGAGCCACTCCAAGCACAGCCCTAGTCAGTGGCTCTCTGCCACCAGGCTCAGCTCCATGGGGCTGGTGGAGCCACTTGGAGTGCAGCCCTGGCTCCAAGCGCAGCCCTAGGGAGCACAGCTCACTGGCTGGAGGCTCCACCAGCCCCTTGGACCTGAGCCTGGTGGCAAGAGGTGGCAGAGAACCACTAGCCAGGGCTGTGCTCAGAGTGGCTCCACTGCTGGCTCTCCCGCCACCAGGCTGAGCTCCATGGGGCTGGCAGAACCACTCAGAGCACAGCCCTGGCTCTCCCCTGCCTCCCACCACTGGGCTGCTTCGAAACTCGAAACATTTTGAAACTTTCAGAATGTTTCGAGTACCCTCATTTCATTTTGAAGCCTTTTGCTTGGTTTCAATTTTTGCTTTTTTGAGCTCAAAATGCATTAAAACAGCTTTGAAATGAAACACCCCTCGAAATTTCACACCGCTCTACTTCGGACTTGTTGTTACTGAATTGAATCTGATTAACTTCAGATTATTTCTCCAATTTATCAAGGTCATTTAAAATCCTAATCCTATCCTCAAAGGATCAGCACCTGTAACCAGTAGCAAATCTATTATGCGGACATTCAATACTTTCTTCCAAAGCATTAATGAAGATATTGATCAGACAACCAATAGACCCTTGGGAAACGCTACTCAATAACTAGTCCCAGTTAGAAAATTAGCAATTGATTACTATTCTTTGAGCCTAATGATCCAACCACTTGTAAACACACCTAAAAATATTTTAATTTAGATGGGGGGTGTCAAACTCATCAGACCTGTGGGCCAAATGGGAGACCCACGGCCAGTCCACAAATCCCAGACCTCCCCCCCCCCCACCACCCATGTCAGATCCAGCACCCACAGCACCTGCTCTGGCCATGCTAGAACTTGCACTGCATGCAGAGTGGTGGGGATGGGCACCACATGTGCCCAACACCTCCTTCCCAGCTGCTAAGAATTGGTATTGTGCTGTATTATTTTATGGGGTTAGCTAGATGGGCACTGAAGTAAGTGTTTGTTCTTACACTTTTGGTGTATAACAAAATGTGAGGTTGTAGACTTGTCTCTTGCCTTTTTTTGACTCAGTGGTTATAATTAAGAGAATTGTAACTGTACCTTAATTGTGTGTTTAAAGAGAAATCATTAAGGAAATCATAGTTTTATTTTAATTCCTGTTGTCTAAGCTTGCAAAACAGGTTGCAACCATAGATGGGCTGTAGTCGTGTGTCACAGGCGGAGAAAGACCGGGGAGACTTCCGGGCCCATGGAGGGAGCCCCAGAGCCAGGGGCAGGGGGCAGAACGGAGAGGAGGGGGAAAAAAAATCTTACACACCGCAGGATGCGAGGAAGAGCAGGGACGGCAGGAGAAGCTCGCACATGGCCTGGATGATGCCTTAAATCACTTATGGCTGGCAGATGACGTCACTCCTAATCGCCAGCTGGTGGAGATAAAAGGGCCGGCGGCGAAAAGGAGAGGGGCACGCACATGGCTGCCGGGAGGGAGCCTGGCCGGTGGAGTCAGCTGGTGGTGCAGAATGCCAGAGCTGACCGCCGGCGCTTACCAGAGGGAATTAAACAAACCCGGGGATGAGCCAATGTCTGAGGACAGCACAACAGCAGCGGGTGAGCCGGGAGAGAGAGCGGTAAGAGCTCCGGCGGCGCAGAGGGGTCAACTGACCGAAGAAGACCCGGAGAGAGGGCTGCGGTCCCGGGAAGACCCGGAGAGAGGGCTGCGGTCCCGGGAAGACCCGGAGAGAGGGCTGCGGTCCCGGGAAGACCCGGAGAGAGGGGCACGGCCGCAGGAGATCCAGAGATAGGGTCACACCGGTGGGATACCAGACAAGGGGTGACAAGAACTTGAGATAGATAGAGAGGAGGCCACAGAACCGAGCCACAGGCAGGTGACCCGGGCACTAAGCGGGAGGGGAGAGAAGCTAACGGCTCCCCCCAGGTGGCTCCACAAGGAAACCTAATAGGGGCAAGGTTATGCCTCTCTTGAGGCCCATTGAGATTTTATTTGAGTTTTGAAGGGTGTTTTGTGTTCCCCCGGATTAGAAGGGGCTGAGGTCGTGACAGCAGGGAGCTAGAGCGAGGGGTGAGCTCGTTGGTAGAGTATCTCAGGAAATATTCGGGCAACCACAGAAACAGCCAAGATCCACTGGGCTGGGTAAAGGGCGAGGTGCAGGGGAGGAGGAGCCTCGCAGAAGACATCTACGACGCAGGTGACCGACAAGGGTAACCGCGCTACACGAAGCTCCACCCACTGAAAGATTCAAGTCGTGGCAGGGGAGAAGGGGGAGGGCGGGGGCAGTGGGAGAGCCCGGCAGGCTGCGGCGTGTAGAAGAGCCTCCTGGAAGGCCACCTGCGACGGCTAGGCGAGTACCGGTAAGCTCTCGGAGCAAGGAAGCCCGAGGCAAGGTGTATGAGGCCCAGCGGGTACATCACGTCTCTCCAAAGGCCAAATAATAATAGTTTTCGTAATACTTGCTTTTAAAGGAGGTTATTTTTTTTTTCCCTTTTCCAGCCCTCTGCCTACATGAGATCTCAAAGATAATAGTCAATGGTTCTGCAATTATTTTGGCCTATTTCTTGAGTACTTTAGGGTGCATCTCATCAGGTATTACTGCTTTTCAAGCATCTGGCTTATCTAAGTAAATTCTAACTTGTACTTTCCTTACTCTAGGCCTAGTACCTACTACTCCTGCCTCTAGTACAGATTTTCCTTATCTTCTGCTAAGGACCTTTCTGTGAAGACTGAAATAAAAAAGGCATCAACTGTGAAAGACACTGAAACATTATCCATTATTGGCCCCCACTTTTAATCCAGTAAGAGGCATGTACTTTCCTTAGTCTTCCTATTAACTTCCAATTTATATATAGAATGAGTTTTCAAGACATTTATAGATTTTGCTTCCTGTATCTTAATTTAGCTCTACATTCTGAAACTATACACTGTTACATTCTCAAGTTTATATTTTTTATAAGACCTTTTTTCAGCTTTCAAGTTGCTGAAGAACTTTCATGGTTTAGCCAAGCAGTAGGGCTGTGCAAAGCTTCAGGTGCTGATTCGAAATCTCTGAATCAAATCGGGAGACCAATTAAAAGGTCGTGTCCCAGGGGAATAAAAATGGAGGCACTGAAACAACCTCCCGTGGTGGGACCCAAGGCAGGGGCAACATGCTCAAGGAAAGGGAGAAAGAGCCCTGAAAAGAAGAAATACTTACCTCCCACAGGGAAGAGCGAGCTGTGCCGAGGAGGGCCACCAGCATGGTTTATCAGCCACTTTTATTGCCGGGTGGCAGTGGCGCCAGCTGATGACATCATAAAAAACCGCCACCTGGCAGATTTAAAAGCCGGCAGTGGGGAAATGGCTGCAGAAGTGGCAGGGACACTGAAGGGCAAAGGTGCTCCCCAGCCAACGTCCCGTCCCAGGGAGGCCGACAGCCCTGGTAGTCCACAAGACTCCTTGAAATACTCGCCGTTTGAGCTTGTCCTGGGGCACCGACCTCGTGGTCTGTTGGAAACATTGCTTGAAGACTGGGAGCGGGATGCAGGGACAGCAAGAACCCTGGCTAATTACCAACAGGAATTCCAATGACGCTTCCGGGTAGTGCAAGGCTTGGCCAGAAACAACCTCCAAGAAGCACAGCAGCGACAGAAAACCAGATATGATGGCCCGGCAAGGGAAAGGGAATTCAGGGCAGGACAGAGCGTCCTGGTACTCCTCCCCACGTCTACTAGTAAGCTACTGATGCAGTAGCAAGGCCCTTTTGAAATAATCTGTAGGATTGGACCAGTAGATTATGAGGTCCATAGGCCAGGGCACAGGTCAGAAAGACAGATCTACCATGTCAACCTGCTGAGAGAGTGGCTTGAACCCGAAGGATGGACTACCTTCTCTGAGAACAAGATGGTGAACTTAGGTCCACAAGGAGGGGTGAAAGAAGGACCTACAGCCTGTCTGGAGGACCATGTTCAGATTAGTGAAGACCTCTCAGCCCCTCAGAGAAGCAAGGTGAGGATGCTGGTGTGAAGCTTCAGAGATGTCTTCCAGGAAGACCCAGGGTGGGCCCAAGGTATGTACCATAGGATACACATGCCACCAGGGAAGATAGTACATGAAAAATGGTGACCTGTACCGCATCACCTCTTTGGCGAGGTCCGGGAAGAGATCACGTGAATGTTAGAACAAGGGGTGATACAATCATCACAAAGCCCTTGGTGGAGCCCCCTGGTCCCTGTCCCAAAACCGGACGGGTCCCTCCACTTATGTGTGGATTACTGTTGCCTCAATGAGGTAGCTGTCTTTGACGCCTTCCCAATGCCCCACGTAGCCAAATTAGTGGAGCATGTTGGGAATAGGCATTACATAACGACACTTGATTTAGCCAAAGGGTATTGACAAATACCTGTGGCCAAAAGAGAAGTGAAGACGGCTTTCAGGACCCCTTGGGGCCTATACGAGTTTGTGCGGATACCATTCGGACTCCACGGGACCGTTGCAATGTTTCAACACTTAATGAACCGGATCCTGGCCCCACACACCGAATACACCATGGCCTATATCGACGATATCATCATCTTTACCCAGACCTGAGACCAACATTGGAGAGAGCTGTGAGCCATCCTGACGGATCTACAAAAAACTGGGATGATGGCAAACCCATGGAAATGCACCCTGGCCCAAAGACAAAGTACTTAGGATTCCTGGTAGGGCGAGGTACCATCAAGCCACTAGCAGATAAAGAGGAAACTATCCACAACTGCACAATTCCCCGCAACAGCAAACAGATGCGATCGTTCCTGGGATTGACTAATTATTATCAGCAAGTCATGCCCTGGTTCTCAGAATTGGTAGCTCCACTCACCAAAGCCCTGAAAGGGTGAAAAACAGGGACCATAAATTGGACTTCAGTGATGAAACTTAATTTTGAGCTCCTAAAAAAGGCATTATGTGAAAATGTAGTCGTACACACACCCGACTTTCACAAACCTTTTATCTTGCAAATGGACGCCTCAGAAACAGCTATAGGGGCTGTCCTGACCCAAGAAGATGAAGGGATTGAGAGACCAGTGGCATACGCAAGCCGTAAGCTACTGCCCGCGGAGACAACATAGATAAGAGGCAGACAACATAGATAAATGCAGGGTGCTACACCTTGGGAGAAGGAATCCACAGCATACACACAGGCTGGGGAGTTCCCCTCTTGAAAGCACAGAGGCAGAAAGGGATCTTGGAGTCATTATTGACTCCAAGATGAACATGAGCCGC
>NW_005842794.1:52205-63947 GCF_000455745.1 Alligator sinensis
GTCCTGCCTGTGGCAGGGGGTCAGGCTAGATGATCTGTTCAGGTTCCTCCTGACCCTAGCTACTATGAAACTATGAGACAATAGAGAGAGAATGCTTAGTGATCCGGTGGGCTCTAGAACATTTGCATTAGTACCTAATGGGGAGGGAACTTAAGCTCATAATGGATCACGCACCTCTACAGTGGCTGAGCAGGGCCAAAATTGATAACGCATGTGTAACCAGGTGGGCCTTGGCCCTGCAGCCATTTAAATTCCAAATAATACATCGCCCCAGAGAAAATAACGTGGTCGCGGATTTTTTATCCAGCTGCCACACTACATAAGAATCACCAAACACTGAAAACCAGACGATGACAGGACAAGGGATGCAAGGTAGGCAGCCGAACCAAAATCTCAGAACACCCCAAGGCATCTTGAGGGGGGGTTGTGTCCCAGGGAAATCAAAATGGAGGCACCGGAACAACCTCCCGCGGCGGGACCCAAGGCAGGGGCGACATGCTCAAGGAAAGGGGGAAAGAGCCCTGAAAAGAAGAAATACTTACCTCCCACAGGGAAGAGCGAGCCATGCCAAGGAGGGCCACTGGCGTGTTTTATTAGCCGCTTTTATTGCCGGCTGGTGGCAGCACCGGCAGATGACATCATAGAAAATCACCACCCGGCGGATTTAAAAGCTGGCAGTGGGGCAATGGTGGCAGAAGCGGCAGGGATGCTGAAAGGCGAGGGTGCTCCCCAGGCAATGTCCCAGGGAGGCCAACAGCCCCGGCAGGGGTGAGACGGAGACCCCTTGAGAGGGACTCTCCCCACGCTGGTGGGGCCCACCACCTTGATCGGCAGGACAGTCAAGGAAGAGAGGGATGATGTCAGGGGACCAGAGAAGGTTTAAGACGGTGGACGCATGAGTGGGGTGGGCAGAAGCATACACCCAGACCCTTTCGTTATCTCTTTTTATCTTCTTTTTTTTTTTTAACCTATCCTATCTTGGAGGGTGCATGGATGGGGACCCAGGAAGGACCCTCTACAGGTCCAGGGCCACGGAGGAAGACTGAGGCCAGATTGGGCAAGAGCCTCAGAGGAGGGGCAAGTGCAAAGGCAGAGATAATTGTATGCCCCGTGATCGTCGGGATTAGGCGAACCGAAGAGCAGGCCAAAGAACCACCATCCAGCACGCCTGGAAGGTTGGCACTTGGTTGGGGTGTAGGGGAGGTGGAGCCCCAAGAACGCCTCCAACAGGTGATACCAGGAGTAGCGAGAAACCCCAGGAAGGACCCCACTCCAGGAACATAGAAAATCAAACCATGGCAGGTGACTGTCAGGGCTCCCCTCAGGGTGGAGCACAACCCGACGCATAAGATCCGAGGACACACCCCTCGGACAGGGTCGGGGGAATGCTCAAAAGCTGCCCACGATCATCTATATGAAGTTCAATGGGGGCAGGTCCAAATTGATTCGAAGCTGTCCAAATCAATTTGAAAAAGATTTGGAGAGCTTCAGCAATTTGGGCAGCCCTGGAGGGGAGGACTGGAGGAGGAGGGAGGGGACCATGGAGAGAACCCTGCCAGGCCCCATCCCCTGCCTGCTCCTCCAACCCCCAGGTGCATCCCCCACCCCCCGCCTACTGTCCCAGCCCCTCCCTCCCATGGCTGCCCCGCCTGGCCTGAGCTCCCAGACTTTTAAAAAAAGCTTCCACTCACCATGTGCAACCAGGTGTGGGGGGGTGATCCCTGCTACCCCATGCTGCCCCATGCCATGTGGGGGTCTCTGCCACGAGCCCCCGACCCCCGCTGCTCTCCCAGCCCCAGACTCACTGGCTACTGCAGCAGCCTCAGGGCTTCTGGGGGCTTGTGACAGAGCCCCCCATGCAGTGCACGGCAGTGGGGGGCAGTGGCAGTTGTCAGCAGCTGGTGAATTGGGGCTTTTTTTTTTTTTAAAGGGCCAGGAGGGGGGTGGGGTCAGGCAGGGGTCAGGGAACTGATGACAGAGCCCCCGCCATGTGCCGTAGGGCAGCAGGGATTGCCCCCCCTCCCTCCCCGCCTGGCAGCAGCCAGTGATTCCAGGCTTATTTTTTTTTTTTTAAAGAGCTGGGAGCTGGTAGAGCAGGCGGGGAAGCCACTGAGAGCAGGCGGGTGATTGCGATGATTCGGAGATTCAGCTGATTTGGTTGCAGCCGAATCTCCAAATCAGATAAGCCAAATCAATTCAGAACAGTGACTCGAATCACCGAATCAAATCACTGTCCCCCAAATCGGCCAAATCCAAATCCCAAGTGAATTCTAGCCACTTCACACAGGCCTACCAAGCAGGTTTTCTGCTGCGTTTCCCATCTTTATTTTATATGCTCTTGTGGTCATTTTTGGAACAGCCAACTTTCCTTAATTCCTTTCCTCCTTAGCTTGACTTCCTGTGGGATCTTTTCTGAAGTCCACTGAAGAAAAGCTCTCATCTCCAGTTTGAGCCCAAGTCAAAGCTACAGTCCCCCTCCATGTACCCTCTGTGGTCTCTTCCCTCTCCTGCCTGCCTCCACAGCCTCTGCCAGGAACTGCTTCAACTTTGGCTGGATTCACTCCTGGGGCACAGAGCACAGGAAATCTCTGTCCCCTACCTGGCCAGGGGTGCAGGCAATGTGAGGGAAGGGGGTGGACAGGTTGCAGGGGGAAGACATGGTGGGGTGGGGACAGAGGGCATGGGGGCTGCCTGACTCCTCGAGTCATCTCTCCCCCTGCCACTGCCTTCCCTACTGTAGTAGTAGGAGATGGGGGGGGAGGGGAGGAGGAGGGGAGCAGAGGAATTTGAGACGAGTCTCTAATCATTAGGTTCTGGATCTTTACAATTATAGCAAACTGATAAATTTTCCATATATATATAGGCTAATTATTGGAGAGGGAGTTAAATTTGATGTCATCTTCGATTTGGAACTGAAATTTCCGAAGTTAAATATCTGTGTCTCACTATTTTTTCAAAAACATCAGTCAAAATGTTTCACCCAGATATTCTACATATATGGCTCCCATATATGTTCTTTCAAGATACACATAGCAGCCTGGCACTGTGCTAGAAAAATACAAACATTTTTGGAGTGGTGGAGGAAGGGTAGGGCATGTACATATGCATCTTTCAGAGGAGGAATAAGGGAAGTTGGCGGGGAAGGGGGAAGACGAGCAAGAGAGGGAGTGAAGGGAAAGTGGAGGGAGGCAGCTTCTACTTTGAGGTGTTGATAATCTGGAAGGTAAGAGTGAACTCAAAATTAAACCTTATCAACTAACTTCATCATTATGCCTTTTCCCACTATCAACAATTTTATAGTACAAGAATGTAAAAGAAAATTACAAATCAGACATACTTATGCATTACTTTTCAACTACTGTTTAAAAACCTTTACCAAATCCTATGAAAGTCAATACGAAACTACTCTGCTTTTATACTTTAATAAGGTTGTCACATCATTCCTATTGTTATTCTTATACTGGTTTATGAAATTGCAGGAAGGCAAGCAAAAATTAAAACAACTTTTTTAGAATACTAAAATAGCAGTCAAGTCTCTATTGAATAACTACATGGTACACTATAATACTCGTATCTAATTCTGATAAATATTGTATGGGGAGCCTATAATCACAAAACACAATACATCTATTTCTGAGATACTAAGCTTAATTTGAATTGGAAATTTGAGATCAGGATGAGAACAAGGATTGAAGATTCATTACAAATTTAAAGTTTAAAGTTATTCACTCTGAATTCAATTATGCATAAATGAAGCTATTGGGAATCTCTTTTTTTAAATATGATTTTTTTTCTGAAATAAAGGTAATCTTTTTAGTTATTATAATGGAGGCAAGGGTAGGTTTGCTGAAGCTTTCCCATCACTCCCAGTTTAATACCTCTATTTTAACAGTTTAAGCTTCCAACTTATTTTTTCTTACACTGAAATGAATCAGGAGTATGGCAAAAGATCACAGTGTCTGCCAGATCATAGAGTCAAGTGGTAGATCAGAATCTTGGGTTCATTTCAAAAGTATATGTAATAAAAATGTTGAGAACATAAACTGACTGCAAGAAGCACATCTCTGAGTCTACAGACAACTTTCAACAACATCCATGAAAGTGAAAAATTCCCCATTGAGCTTAACTCTGCTGCCAATGAAACACGGAGGCATTATGGTTGTGGACAGATGACAATTATATGGCTTAAATGAGGGAGTGGCCGGAGACTTGCTGTCACGAGCATTTGTCAGCAGATCTGTTGTACCTGTTTTATGTGTTTGCTCATAACCTGCAGTAAGTGAAGCTACCAGAGCAGTTTATAACTAAAATGAAACAGAAGCTAAATTACTGACATTTATTGTCTACTTACTGTGATAAAGTGGACATGATACAAGAGACAATGGGTAAGCTTGAAAGATGGTAAAATTTCTTTCCCCATTTTCAATCAGTGTAATCGCTTTGCCTATTTATATCACATAGGTTGTGAATCTAGGGTACTGGATTGCCTCAATCCAGCGCAGGGAGGAGCATACACAACGCAGAAAAACATGAGACAGCTCATTGTAGAGTACAAGAGGCAAAATTGTGGCATAGGGCCATGATATATCATCAGTTTCAAAGAACTCCATAGTGCAAGCAATGAGAACTTCTGATTAAAATCAGTGACATAAAAGATTTTTGATGGTGATTCTTTTTCAGAGAAGGCTCCCAAGCACGAAGCTCAAATTAGGACCCAGATGTCAACTCTCACCAAATTTGGAAATGACTGAATCTGCAGTTTATAGATTCATATTCATAGATGTTAGGATCGGAAGGGACCTCAATAGATCATCGAGTCCGACCCCCTGCATAGGCAGGAAAGAGGGCTGGGTCTAGATGACCCCAGCTAGATGCATATCCAACCTCCTCTTGAAGACCCCCAGGGTAGGGGAGAGCACCACCTCCCTTGGGAGCCCGTTCCAGACCTTGGCCACTCTAACTGTGAAGAAGTTCTTCCTAATGTCCAGTCTAAATCTGCTCTCTGCTAGCTTGTGGCCATTATTTCTTGTTTAGATTCAGCCTATTATACAAATCAGGATCAGTTTTAAAGTTTGCCTCTGAATTCAGTGCAAACTTAACTAAAGTTCCAGAGTTCTGTTCAGACACCTCTAAACTTCACATAATGGATCTCAGTTATAAAGATATGAGCAACGCTTTATTTAGGATAGACAGCATGGAGTAATTAAAATTACTATGAAATATTGTGTTTCTCTGTCCTTCCCTCACCAGAGTTAAATACTGCTCTCTACTTTCTGGCATCTACAGAGAACTAGACGTTGCTCTACATAGGTGTTGCAGTCAGAGAGGTATAAAATTCTAAATGTAAGGGCCTTGTTAGACCTTACACCGTAAGCCAAACAAATACTAATCAGCTTGGTGTTGTTCAACTTAGTGGAGCCGTTACACAGTAAGGCAAAAACGCTGCTTTGGCAGTCCTTCACCTGCACACCTGTGACTTGCCACTAGGGGCTTAGTGAGCAGGACCAGATGAATGCATAGGCAAATTAGGCACGTGCCTAGGGCCCTGAGCTGCACAGGGCCCCAGTCCTTCCCTCTGGGGTGGTGGCACAAATGGCCCTATCTGCCTCCCTTCCCTTCCCTTCTTTCCCTCCCCTCTGCTGGCCTTGCTGCCATGGCAGCTGCTTCCTAGCAGTGTCTCTGAGCCCTGCTCCCTGTGGGCAGCAGTGCCAGGGTTGGGAGGCAGGCCTCAACTAGCCCAGGGCCCACAAGTCTGTTTGCCTAGGGCCCACTGAAGGGTTAATACAGCAGTGTTAGTGGGAAGGGGTACGACTAGAAGGACTTGCTCACTGCTTCAACCAGGAAGAGAGTGGGCCCGCTCCCGTGTCAGATGCAGTGAGACCAGAGACCTGGGGAAGCAGCTTTCCTGGGACATTCTCGTCTTGCTGAAACTGACACAGGAGCACCGCACTGAGATCCAGGCTGTTGGGCTTAAGACCTGGGAGCCCTGCTGTCAGTGCAGAGCTGTCACAGCTTTATGGTGTTAAGCTGCTTCCCTGGGGCTCTCTGGTCTCATTGCGGTGGCTCAGCACTGAGAACAGGGCTGCAAGGGCTTAAGCCTGGTGGCCACACTCCCACTGCAAAGCCACTGTGTCCGTTTCATCAAAACCAAAAAGACCTGGGGAAGCAGCTTCCTTGGCACACTCTGGTCTCACTGAAACTGACACAGTGTCTCTGCACTGAGAGCAGGGCTGTCAGGGCTAAAGCCTGGTGGCACCACTCTCAGGACAGAGCTGTTGCATCAGTTTCAGTGAAACTAGAGAGATCACTAGCTCTGAGTGGCCCAATCCATTTTGATCCAAAGCTCAGGCAGTGCCTGCTGCCCTATGCCCTACTAGCCGAGCTGCTAGCTGGCTGGGCACCACCTGAGCTCCATAGCTCAGTTTCATAGTTGGTGGGGTTGGAAGGGACCTAAGCAGATCATCAAGTCCAACCCCCTGCCATGTTTCATAGTTTCAAGTCCAACCCCCTGCCCAGTTTCATAGTTGGTGGGGTCGGAAGGGACCTGAGCAGATCATCAAGTCCAACCCCCTGCCATGGCAGGAAAAAGTACTGGGGTCAAATGACCCCAGCGAGGTGTTCGTCTAACTTCCTCTTAAAGACCCCCAGGGTAGGAGCCAGCACCACTTCACTTCGAAGTTGGTTCCAGGTCCTAGCCGCCCTGACTGTGAAGTAGCACCTCCTGATGTCTAGTCTGAATCTACCCTTGCCAGCTTGTGACCCTTATTTCTAGTCACTCCTGGTAGTGCTTGGGGGAATAGGGACTCCCCCAATGCCTGCTGGTCCCCTCTGACTAGTTTGTAACAGGCCACTAAATCCCCCCTCAGCCTTCTCTTGTGGATGCTGAACAGATTCAGGTCCCATAGCCGCTCCTCGTAGGGCCTGCCCTGCTGCCCCTTGATCGTGCGGGTGGCCCTCCTCTGAACCCTCTCAATGCTGTCCACATCCCTCCTGAAGTGCGGCGCCCAGAACTGGACACAGTACTCCAGCTGCGGCCTGACCAGTGTCACATAGAGGGGGAGGATCACCTCCCTGGACCTGCCTGAGATGCATCTGTGGATCCACTACAAGGTATGGTTGGCCTTCCTGACCGCGTCCCCACACCATCAGCCCATGTTCATTTTGGCATCAATAATGATTCCAAGATCCTTTTCTGCCTCTGCACTGACGACAAGGGAGTTCCCCAGCCTGTAGGTATGCTGCTGGTTCTTCCTCCCCAGGTGCAGCACCTTGCACTTGTCAGTGTTGAAACCCATCCTGTTCTCATCTGCCCACCCCTGTAACCTGTCTAGGTCCAATTGCAGCCTATTCCTCCCTTCTAGCGTGCCCACATCCCCCACATCTTAGTGCTGTCAGCAAATTTGAACAGGGTGCTTTTTACCCCCTCATCCAAGTCATTGATGAAGATGTTGAACAGCACGGGTCCGAGGACCGAGCCCTGGGGGACCCCACTGCCCACATCCCTCCAGGCTGAAAATGACCCATCCACCACCACCCTCTGGGTGTGGCCCTCCAGCCAGTTAGTGACCCATTTGACTGTGTAGGTGTCGACGCCACAGTCCCCTAGTTTTTAATGAGAATGGGGTGAGAGACAGTGTCAAAGGCCTTCCTGAAATCTAGAAAGACTACGTCCACTGCTACCCCTTCATCTAAGAATTTTGTGACCTGGTCATAGAAGGCCACCAGGTTGGTCTGGCAGGACCTGCCTCTAATGAACCCATGTTGGTTTCCCCTAAGCATAACCTCCCCTGCTGTTCCCTCGTGGACATGGTCCAGGATGATTCTCTCAAAAAGCTTACCCAGGATCAAGGTAAGACTAACTGGCCTCCAAGAAACTTTATCCTTTTTAATCTAGAGTTCAGGTGGCACTGACCCCTGGCATCACTGCCAGTAGGAACATCCAGTCTGGTTGGCAGCAGGAGGCACCATGCATTGGGCACTCTAGGGCTACAGCACTCATTCTACATGACTTTGCTAGGGGGCAAAGCACCGTGCCTCCTGCACCCAGTGTTCCCATTCACTCTGAATCGGGAGAGGTGACTGCATTCTGTGACACTAGAGGACTTCCATTTGGATGGAATACTGTGGGAAGTGGCCACACAGTAATAGAACAGGAACAAAACTGGGCAGAATGGAGATAATTCTGCCCTAAAGTGGCATAATGTTAAACCAAACAATGAGTGCTTTAAGTCACTTAAAAGGTGTTAAAATGCAACCAGTTCAGGGGTAAAAAGTTTCAGAAGCCACCTAAACTGGCAGTGTTTAAAGTCTTCAGGAGGTGAAGCTCTTTGGCTCCCCTCACCAGGAGTCTCTGATCCCCCTACACCTGACAGTCCACCCACAGCCCCCAGCTCAAACTGATTCCAGTGCAGTCTGGGTCCCAGGCCAACCATCAGCCGATTGTCAGCACCAGCCCCAGACCGTACCATGGCCAGTTTGAGTCCCAAGGCTGGTGCTGACAAACAGACGATTGTTGGCTCCTGGACTGCATCAGAGCCAGTTTGAGACCCAGTGTGATCCTATGGTAGGAGCCAACAATTGGCTGATGGTCAGCCCCAGGCCAACTTGTCAGTTAATCTGTTGCACATCATAAATCCAGGATCCCCCTGCAGTGGCAAGTAGCAATGGTGTGATTGCAATATGATCTCCCATCACAAAACTGCACTTCCTCCTAGGCACATATGGCACAGCAGGAGGCATGATTGAACAGATCCCATCACCCCATTAAACGAACATGTGCCAGGGGCTTAATTATCCTGTCCAAAGGCAAGGATAATGCAGGCAGTTGCTGTGTAATGTACTTCCCTTTTGTTCTGCACCTCCCCTACTATTTTTGTACTGGCCTTTACTGAAACAAATGCATCATATTTCATAACAAATTACTCTAAAATGTTATGACCCAGTAGGAACTAGAAATATTAGCAAACTCATTTTCACTTGTGATCTAAATCAGGGTTTGAATCTTGATAATGCACGGAGCCATTCTCTTGAAAACCTTACCCCCACAACCCTTTTTTGCATTTGACTTACAATAAAAATGAAAATATTTTTATATCTACCAAATGTATAGACAGCAATTCATGCAAAACTACTTTATGTAAGTTACCTGTGACAGTCTGTTACAATAATTTCTCTCTGAAATGTACCAAAAGGAGAGAGGTTGAATGCTGGATTTGAATAGTCACCCTTTGAATCATAGAAATTTAGGATTGGAAGGGAGCTGAGGAGGTCATTTAGTCCAGTCCCCAACTAGATCATTACAGCCAAGGCTTTGTCTAGCCAGGTCTTAGATTCATAGATTATAGAGTCAGAAGGGACCCAATGGATCATTGCGTCCAACCCCCTGCCCCTGGCAGGAAAGAGGACCGAGGTCAGACGACCCCAGCCAGATGATTGTCAAGCCTCCTCTTGAAGACCTCCAAGTTAGGTGACAGCACCACCTCTCTTGGAAGTCCATTCCAGACTCTGGCCAATTCTTCCTAATGTCTAACCTAAATCTACTGTCCACTAGTTTGCACCCATTATTCCTAGTTACTCCCTGGGGCGCTCTGGTAAACATTGCATCCCCAATTCCCTGCTGTCCTCCCCTGATAAATTTATAGGTGGCCACAAATTCACCCTTCAGCTGTTTTTTGTATAGGCTGAAGAGATCCAGATCTCTCAAACTCTCCTGGTAGGGCCTTTTACGGAGACCATAAATCATGTGGGTGGTCCTCCTCTGAACCCTTTCCAGATCCTCTGTGTCCCTCTTGAAGTGTGGCGCCCAAAACTGGACACAGTACTCCAACTGCAACCTGACTAATGCTACATAGAGGGGGAGCATCACCTCTTAAAAACCTTCAAGGATGGAGAGTCCACAACCTCTCTGGGTAACCTGTTACAGTGTTTTACTACCCTCCAACTGAGAAAATTCTTCCAAATATCTAACCCAAAATTCCCTTGCTGCAACTTGAGACCATTGTTCCTTGTTCTGGGCCAAAACAAATTGTCACAGATTGACAAGTCCAAAATAATAAATAGCAAGCATGTTGTCCCAGTGTAAGAACTTCCTTTTCTACTTTGGAACAAAATAGCAACATTTTCTTAAGCTATCTTATATCCATTGTAGATATTTTCTGGCCTGTTAAAATCACACAGTCGTATACTAGGTAACAAACAGCTCTATCCTGGCAACATTTACAATCAGGCATAATTACTAGCTGTAGCACACCCAGAGGCATTTGGGCTATACTTGGTAGTTAAGTGATGAAAAGATCAGACCCAGTGACAGGAACTGATGTTCCCAAGCAAAACATTAATTGAGCGATACAAGCACATATGATGAGGTGCCAAAATCTGGCACCTCATCACACTATTGAAAGGTTTAAACTTGCTTTAACTTGATGAACATACTTAACTAGATGAAAGTAGTTCTCTTGGCATCTAGAGCCTGGGCTAAAGCCCACTGAAATCAGTGGAAAACTTTTTATAGACTTCTGCAGACTCTAGATCGAGATTCCAACTCACTGGTACTCAATAAAACCAAGATCCCAGTTCCTTGGAACACATGTACATCTCAAAAGGTAGACCCATGGGGGGAGCAATATTTAAGTTGTTCTCAGTTTTAGTTTTTTCTTCTGGTTTGAGCACTTGAGATTCAGACATATCTGATGGCCCCTTTTCATCAGCATGCAGAGTCCAATGGCAATGCTTCTGAATCACCAAAAATATGGAAAATTACACTTCTATAACATCTAGCAGCACAAAAATAATCTAACAGTATGATCATCCTCACAAGGAAGGAGACAAGAAAAAAACGGAAATATGTCTCAAGCTCTTAAACAGTGATAGAGTCCCTCTAAATATATATGAAAAGATGAAGTAAACATATGGAATATAATGGGGACGCTGAATTTTTGCATGTATAATGAACTACCAGCCTGGACTGCCTCTCTTGGTACTGCACCTTTCAACCCTTGGGTGGAGTACTGAATTTAGTAGAACATCCTGTTAAAAGGAAAAAAAAAAAAAAAAATCAATATTTCCCCAGAAGGAAAGCTAGGCATGCATGCATAGCATGAAGATAGCACAGCAGTGCTAAATGGGTAAAAATGGAAGCAAAATGCAAAAAGATGACAGTGTCAGACAGGAAGCTCAATCTGTATAAAGAATGGTGAAAATGAAAGGCAGAAATGAACAAGGAATATGCAAAGTAAAAACATAACTGGGTGAGAGCCAAGAGGATCATGCTAATTTTCTTGTGCAGGGACCAGGACTCCCCCACCGTGATTCAAGACAGACTCAAAGGGAATGCCTCAAGACCTAAGGTTGAGGAGGACCGGGTTAGAGTGCTTCTGGAGGAGCTGGACGTGTTCAAATCAGCAGGTCCAGATGCTCTCCACCCCAGGGTGTTGAGGGAGCTAGCAGGGGTTATTGCAGCGCCCTTGGCATGGCTTTACAAGTGCTCGTGGTGCTCAGGCCAGGTGCCAGATGATTGGAAGATAGCCAATGTGGTCCCCATCTTTAAGAAAGGGAGGAGGGAGGACCTGGGTAACTATAGGCCTGTCAGTCTTACCTCAATCCTGGGGAAACTCTTTAAGAAGATCATCAAGGAGCACATCTATGATGGGCCGGCATCGGGGATGATGCTCAAGGGCAACCAGCACGGTTTCATTAGGGGCAGGTCATGTCAGACCAACCTGATTGCCTTTTATGATCAGGTCA
>NW_005842794.1:64426-68128 GCF_000455745.1 Alligator sinensis
CCAAGGAGGTGATCCTCCCCCTCTACGCGACACTGGTCAGGCCACAGCTGGAGTACTGTGTCCAGTTCTGCGCACCCCACTTCAAGAGGGATGTGAACAACATTGAGAGGGTCCAGAGGAGGGCCACCCGCATGATCCAAGGACAGCAGGGCAGACCCTACAATGAGAGGCTACGGGACCTGAACCTGTTCAGCCTTCACAAGAGAAGGCTGAGGGGGGACCTGGTGACTGTCTATAAACTCACTAGGGGGGACCAGAAGGGTTTGGGGGAGACCTTGTTTCCCCTAGCGCCCCTCGGGATAACAAGGAATAACGGCCACAAGTTGTTGGAGAGTAGGTTTAGATTAGACATCCGTAAGAACTACTTCACAGTTAGGGCGGCTAGGATCTGGAACCAACTTCCAAGGGAAGTGGTGCTGGCTTCTACCCTGGGGGTCTTTAAGAAGCGGCTTGATGCCTACCAGGCTGGGGTCATTTGAGCCCAGTTTTCCTCCTGCCCAGGCAAGGGGTCGAACCTGAAGATCTACAAGGTCCCTTCCGACCCTACTCCTATGATTCTATGATTCTATAATTATTTATTCTATGTATTAAAACAGCCTTGATACAGATAAACATCCAGGCCGTGTCCAAATGAGTGGGGCCATGAGGTTTGTGGTGCCGCAGACATGTCACCACAGACATGCTGCAAACAGATGCATTGTAAGTATCTTTGTAATTATCGGACTGTCACTAGTGAATAAAGGTTTCTGTAATTTGTTAATTAGGTCACAATTGTTCATTTCACACATAAGACAGACTGCACTTCCCACTGCAGCACATTATACAACTTCTCTTCTATTCATCCTACCACTGAGACTCCCCACCTCTCCTTCTTTAATAGTTAAATTCACACATTTCCCTCCCCTGAAAAAAAAGTTTGCTATCCTGTCTACAGCAAAATTACAAATAAATTTCAGGTTTGAACCAAAATATCTGGATACAAAAATATTATGTTAGTAAAATGTACTAACCTTGTAAACATGAAGTGACAGAATTTATACACCAACTAAATGTAATTTCACTTATAAACAAGCCATGGACCAAATTTGCTCCAAATCCTCCCATCATGCTGAAAAACTACACCAGCAAAAGTATGCCCAAACATACATTTGCTGTCTGAACCCTGTACAAGACTGATTATTAACTCTGTCTTTTCTTTAAATATGGGGTGTTCTCTGCATTGTGCATATGTTTCATCAAACAAACATCTAAGCATAACTTATTTTTGTATTTTAAAATACTTCTAACTCAGACTTTATATATATAGCCAACCTGTTTTTTATTGTTTTTAAGAACAGGTTAGACAAATGCTTGTTAGGACAGTTTCAGCAGGCATGATCCTACCTTAAGATGGGGATTGGGCTACATGACCTCCAGAGTCCTTTCCAGCTCTAACTTTCTATGATTCTGATTCTGCGTTTTGCTCTCAATCTGCGCACAAATTATTTTCAGACCTGCAATTATCACATATTTTAGCGCATTAAAACTAATGGTGTAACACAGCCTAAATACTTTTCAAGTCTATGTAGAGAGCTGAAGGTAGACTCATTTACATTCCACTATAAGATACAAACAGCTAATTACAGTGTGACTAGGAAGGGAGGCAAGAAAGACTCTGAATCAGCATGTGGTCTCCACCCTGCTAGGAAAACAACAGAAAGAAGAACATATTAAAGTCATATTTCATTTAATATAAGAAGTTACAAGAGAAACTCTCCTGATGAAGAAGGAAGAGCATCTTCACAGAAACACTTACTAACCTAGTGATGAGAGCTTTAAACTAGGTTTGCCAAGGGATGGAGACCAAAGCCCTGAGGAAAGGGGGGAAGTGGGTTACCTGGAGGAAGCACAAGCAAGAGAAAGCAACAGGGGAGACTGCCTCATTCTTTCTGACAAAGTATGGTGATCAGCTAGATAACTCAGGTGTCTGTAAACAAATGAATGGAGCCTGGGAAACAAGCAGGAAGAATTGAAGTCCTCACACAATCCCAAAACTATGATGTGCCTGGCATAACAGAGACTTGGTGGGATAGCTTGCATTACTGGAGTACTGTCATGGATGAGTACAAACTCTTCAGGAAGGACAGGCATGGAAGAAGGGGAGAAAGATTGCACTTGATTTAAAGAGCTGTATTATTGCTCAGAGCTCCTGTATGCAACTTCAGGCAGACTTATTGAAAGTCTCTGGGTTAGGGTCAGAGGAGAGAGCAACAAGGGTGATGTCATGCTGAACCTCTGTCGTAGACCACCAGATGAGGAGGATGAAGTAAATGAGGCTTCCTTCAAACAGCTAGCAGAAGTTTCCTAATCACAGGTCCTGGTTCTTTAGGAGGCCTTCAATCAACCTGGCACCTGCTAAGAGTGCAATAGAGCAGTGCAGAGGCAATCCTGGAAGTTTTTTGAGAGTGTTGGGGGCAACTTCCTGGGGCAAGTGTTGGAGAGTCTAATGAGGGGCCATACTCTTCTTGACCTACTGCTAACAAACAGGGAAGTACTGGTAATAGATGGCAACTTGGGCAGCAGCAGCCATGAGATGATTGAGTTCAGGCTCCTGAAGAAAGGAAGGAAAAAGGCCAGGAAACTAAGGACTGGGAGTTCATAAAAGCAGACTTTGACTCCTTTAGGGAACTGATGGGCACAATGCCCTAATGAGGCAAGTCTGAGGGGGAAAGTTGTCCAGGAGAGCTGGCTATATTTTAAAGAAACATTACTAAGGGCTCAGGAACAAACCATCCCAGTGTAAAGGAAGACTAGCAAGTATGGCAGAAGACCAGCTTGGCTTCACAGGGAACTCTTCAGTGAGCTAAAACACACAAAGAAAGCTTAAAAGAAGTGGAAACTTCAGCAAGTGACTAGGGTGGAGTATAAGAGTATTGCTCAGGCATGCAGGGACAAAACCAGGATGGCCAAAGCACAACTGGAGTTGCACCTAGCATGGGACATGAAGGATAACAAGAAGGGTTTCTACAAGTATGCCAGCAAGAAGAGGAAGGTCAGGCAAATTGTGGGTCCCTTAATAAATGGGGGAGGCAACCTAGTGGCAAAAGATGTGGAAAAGGCTGACATACTCAATGCCTTTTTCACCACAATCTTCACAGGCAAGGTCAGATCTCAGACTACTGCACGTAGAAGCAGAGTTTGGCAAGAAGGTGAACAGCCAACAGTGGCAAAAGAACAGGTTAGGTATTATTTAGAAAATCTGGATGCCTACAAATCCCTTGGGCCAGATGCGATGTACCCAAGGTTGCTGAGGGAGTTGGCTGATGTGATTGCAGAGCTGCTGGCCATTATCTTTGAAAATTCATGGAGATTGGGAAAGGGCCTGGATGATTGGAAAAGGGAAAATATAGTGCCCATATTTAAGAAAAGGAAGAAGAAAGATCCGGGAAGCTACAGGCCTCACCTCAGTCCCTTGAAAAATCATGGAGCAGATCCTCAAAGAATCTATTTCTTGTCACAACCCAAAGTTGTGGTTTTTTGTTTGTGCGTGCTTCGGCACCGCTAAATTATGTTCCTGCTAAATTGCAGCTCCTTTGCACGGTGGAGTTTTCTGCTGCAACAAGAGAACCCGCGTGCAGAAGAGTATTTCCCGCCAGTTTGTAGCCTTCTTTGCATGGTGCATTTCTTTTGCATCCTGGAGATGCACGGTGCAAAGGAGTTCCC
>NW_005842794.1:68535-69194 GCF_000455745.1 Alligator sinensis
TAACCTGGAAACTGTCCAGCCTACACCACAACCATCTTTGGTATAAGTAAAATAATCTTTTAAATCAACCATTATGCGTCCGTAACTAATTCTAGTTCACCACCGGTCTTCTTTGACCCTGCGTGCCCGGGCTGCTGGCCACAGCCCGCGTGCGCAAAGACAGGTCCGCCTACCGCTCCTGGCCCGCACATGGCGACACAGACGGGATCGGGAGGTGGCCCGCACATGGCGACTTGGATGGGATTAGAAGAAAACCGAGTGGGATTAGGAGAGAACCCAAGGATGGGATTAGAAGAAAACGGAGTGGGATTAGGAGAGAACCTAAGGATGGGATTAGAAGGAAACCAAATGGGATTAGGAGAGAACCCGATAGAGCTAGAATTGGTTAAAAACTGCCCTTGGCGCGATAACCAACGCCAAGTGGGAAGCTTTGAGGAATTGGAGGCGCATATCGCTTACCACCAGGCGGGCGGAACGGGTGAAAGATTTGTGAGCGGACGCCTTTCGCTAAAGGGAGAAGAGGGAGTCTCCGAAGACGGAGCCCCGAGAGAAAGGGAAGTGTATTTGCTCCCCGCGGCGTTCAGGTGTATAATGAGAAACGAACGGGTCCTGTTCAGGCCCCTCGATACTGTGTCCCTCGCCGGACCCAACCCGGCGGG
>NW_005842794.1:70389-71322 GCF_000455745.1 Alligator sinensis
GAACCAACCTGTGTGTAATCTCCTTTGCCAGTTGTCAAGACTGCGTATCCTAATGGAGCCAAGATCATCTCTTGATCGGGACTGTCGACACCCGACTGAACTTCAAGGCACCAGACGTCGTGAATCCGACCTTCCATCAGTGCCACAGAGAACCCTAGAGGAGCGATACATGTTTGGATTTCTCCTACAGCGTTCTGGACTCAATAAGTGACAGCTTTGGATTTTAGGGGATGTAGGTCAATGGCAACTAGCCTATGAGTTAGGTTTCTATTATTTAGAAGAGCTAGACGAGGGTTCATCTACGATTTCATCTAGTTGAGTGCTCATGTAGAAATGATAGTAAAGTTTCCTGTAAACTTTGTAAATATGTTGAGATGTGTTAACCTATTTCTTTTTGAGAGTTTCTGTTTACAGATCCGAGATTCAGAGTGCGTGGTGAAGAGAAGCCCCAAGAAGGATAACATCATCGGAAGAAGTGAGGGCCTGACGTACGACTTCGCCATGACGCCCACTGAAGCCCTGATCGTGCAGTTTTATTATGAATCAGATTATGTGTTTGTGTTGATTATTGTTTCTTGGTTATTATGTAACTCAATTCCAGGACAGCGAATTTTATGTTTGTTTATTTGTTTGTTTGCTTATCTGTTCGTTTGACGACTCACGACAAGGCTCTAGATATGAGTATATAGCATAATTTAGCTATGCTCTCAGCAAGGGGGGGATGTCACAACCCAAAGTTGTGGTTTTTTGTTTGTGCGTGCTTCGGCACCACTAAATTATGTTCCCGCTAAATTGCAGCTCCTTTGCACAGTGGAGTTTTCTGCTGCAACAAGAGAACCCGCGTGCAGAAGAGTATTTCCCGCCAGTTTGTAGCCTTCTTTGCATGGTGCATTTCTTTTGCATCCTGGAGATGCACGGTGCAAAGGAGTTCCC
>NW_005842794.1:71332-77447 GCF_000455745.1 Alligator sinensis
GCGTGTAGCGATTGGTTGGCTAGCCGTATAAAGAGCTTGGATAGTTTCCGCCCAAGTTGGAAAGGGAGAGAAAAAGCAAATTGGAGTTCAGAAAAAAGAGTGTAAAGATCTCTAAGCGCTGCTGATTCCTTCGAACCCAGCTTTTTCCTTAAGAAGACAATAGAGGCCAAAAAACTACTGAACCCGCGGAGCCTAAACAACTCCGGGGCCCAATTACGGAACGGCCTCTAGCCTCTCCCCGTCACCGAGCACAATCCTAGACGTATCCCTCTCCCTGCACCCTGCGCGCAAAGGAACTGGAGCCTAGCAAACTTCGTGTGAGTCTATTCAGCTGGAACAACTGACATAGTTGTTCAGACGACCGAACTACCTCAGAGCACAAGTTCCACGGAGCCTAGCAAACTTCGTGAGAGAGCTTGTCGTAGTCCTCCAATGAGGATTTAAGCGGAGCTGAACCTGGAAACTGTCCAGCCTACACCACGACCATCTTTGGTGCAAGTAAAATAATCTTTTAAATCAACCATTATGCGTCTGTAACTAATTCTAGTTCGCCACCGGTCTTCTTCGACCCCGCGTGCCCAGGCTGCTGGCCACAGCCCGCGTGCACAAAGACGGGTCCGCATACCGCTCCTGGCCCGCACATGGCGACATGGACGGGATCAGGAGACGGCCCGCACATTTCTAAGCACTTGGAGAAGAAGAAAGTGATTAGGAACAGTCAGCATGAATTCACCAAGGGCAAATCATGCCTGACCAACCTGATTGACTGACTTCTATAATGATATGACTGGCTCTGTGGATGCAAGAAGAGCAGTGGATGTGATATACCTCAACTTTAGCAAGGCTTTTGATACAGTCCCCCACAACATTCTTGCAAGCAAGCTAAGGAGGTATGTGTTGGACGAACGGCCTGTAAGGTAAACAGAAAACTGGCCGGATTGTCAGATTGATTATTACTAAAGTAGTAATCAATGGCTGGATATCTAGTTGGCAACTGGTGTCAAGTGGAGTGCCTCAGGGTTCAGTCATGGGACCAATTTGGTTCAATATTCACCCATGAGATGTGGAAAATCCAGGTTTACATTCCTGTATTGCAATACCCAGAGCAAGAAGTTGAATTGGGGTCTCACATCTGAACTGAATGTCCTAGCTCTGATTTCTGTGGAGGTACGGACATCTGCTTCTCATGCACTGAAACTAGCATGTTCTCACAAAGAGTTCTGGTTCCAACAAATCAAAGTTTTCTGAGAAAATCCCCCAAACATTTCATTGGAAGGTTTCCAACCAGTCTAAACAGGAACATACTATTTCTGACATCTTTCCTACCTTTTTCCCCACTAGTCAAAACAACAAATATGACCGATCCTAAATTAGTGTGTAAACTTTTGAGTTGGTTACTGTCTTACCTACATGTGTAACAACACAAGCTGAGCTGTGTTACTCAAAGGGACATGAGCAAGCAGCAGAGCAGCCTGAAGATGGCTGCACTCCCAATCAGGCACAACTGCCTCATTGGGAATAGGGCCCAGCTGTTTGTTATAAGAACAGGCTTTGAACAGTGGAGCCAGCAGTTCACTGCAAGCAGCCAGAGAGAGAGCATCACCCAGCTGGAGCTGCTGCTCATGTAACAACTTGGAGGTACAGGACAAGCACTATGGGGATGATAGAGGCTTCTGCTCCTGAGGCATGACCTAAAACTACACCCTGCTGGGGTTAGATGGTGTGGTGGGGCTGCTGGTGGTAGGGCAGTCTCCAGGAAATGCCACATCTGTGCCTCCCCAGTGAAGGGTGAGTATGGGGTGCCAGAAAGCCTCAGCCCCCACTGCCTTGTGGGTTACCCCATGGAGGGGAAAGGCTAGGGGAGCAAACCCCAAAGAAAAGGTTTACTGTGTGGAGCCTGAGGTGGGGTCCAGGTTGTGTGAAGGGACCTGAGAAAAAGCCCAGGTTCACTGTAAGACCTGTGATTCATAAAGGAAGCTAGGTGTGAGGTTCTAGGTGGGTGGGATTCTGAGCCCCAAGAAGGATCTGGGTGTAAAGCTCCAGGGGCAAGGCAATTGAGGCTCAGTGTCGGGCAAGGGGATTGAAAGTCCAGTGTGGGGTGTGAGGAGATCAAAAGGGTCCAGAACTGGGCAGGGAGCCCATGACAAAGGGGCTAAGAGCCCCAAGTAGATGTGAATGTGAGCCCAGTGCATGAGCACAGGGATCGAGAGTCCCGACATGAGGGCATAGGGATTGTGAGCACGGGGGTGAGAGTCTCAATGTGAGGCACTAGAGTAAGGGTCCCAGCATGAGGGCATGGGAGAACCCAATGTGGGGTACACTATAGGCCAGATGTTAGACCAAATAAGCTATAGGCTGGGTGTTAGGCCATGGATGCCAGGCCATGGATGCCATCTGCGAGGCATGGGACACAGTATAAGGGGAGATTCTGAGTGGCGTATAGGCCCTTGAGATCAAGGCAATTAAATGGGTAGCCTCCCGCCTGGTTAACAACTTTCGATTGTTTCATCAAAGGTGTGGCAGGTTAGCCCTGAGAAAAGTGGGTGAGGTAATGATTAGACTGGCCCTGGAACATTCACTTGTAACAACATGTTTGCACAGTGCCTAGTACAATTCAGCCTAAACCCGACTAAACCTATTGGTGATATTACGGTAAGTAATGCTAAGAACTTCTTAGTAATCTGCACTGAAATATATTGGAATGGCTTGTTGAAAGAAGAATCATCATTACTGTGTTTCTCGGAGATTAAAAATGACTCTGCCCACAGATGATGATAATCCATTTGTAATTTCCAGACTCATATTTATCCATGGAATTTCACAAGCTGCATGATATCTTGGAGTCTTGAATTTTATATTTTGATCTAAATGATGTATAAAAATTGCTGGATGCCAGAAAGATTCCTAGAGAGTAAGATTTGAAAACTCCTTCGTAGTGTTTATTCAAGCAAGAATGTGAATTATCTGGCTACATTTGTTTTTGATTGAATTACATGAGCCAGTTGGTGCATGAGGTGAACATCCTACTCCTTGGAGAACCTCATCCCTTTGAACCTGTGTACATGAATTGTGCCTACACAGTATGCATGCAATAATGTTGTTTTTTTTTAATTTATAATCAAGTATTTGAGAACCAAAGTTTTAGAATAACTTTTTACCAACTTCGTTCTACCCTGAAAAAAATGGTTGCTACATTTTCAAATTTTGTTTCTAGTTACTTTCTCAGAGCCGGTTTCTGTTCTTGCTGTCTCTTTTTTATTTAGGTCACCACAACATTCTCATTATCAGAATTCTGCAGGACCCAGGACGGGCAGTAACTAATGAACTGAAGCCACAGCTGCAGCAGCACCCTGCAGTGTCAAAGCCAAATAGGAAAGTGTTTCTTTGTACAGAGACAAGAAAGGGGTATCCTTTCAAGGGCTTTGAAAAAAGTGCCTGGTAAAGTCGAGTCCAAATTTGAAGTTGTACTACACAGAAACAAACAGGATTCAAAACCTTAATAATTGAAGCTTTTATCCTCCCAACCTTCTCTATCCATACACACATCCAAATCACTAAAACACCAGATGCTCACTCAGGAGCACTTTCCTGCAAATCACTTATATTTATCAAGGAAAAAATACTGTTTTGACAGCGTGTATGTGAATACAGGACAACAGGTGTCCCATACTAAAAAGGATGCATCTTTTCTTTAGAAGAAGGTGTCTGCATTTAATTCCACAGTCTGTCCCCATGTTTGGCTAAAACTTTCCACTTCAATACACATTCCTAATATGTGGATCTAATTAGGAACAGACCACCAGAAATTTGTAAATCTTCCAATTATAAATATATGTACAGGGCGCAATCAATATCCAGCAACATACCAGGAGCTACTTATATGTATGTCTCATTCCTCACAGACTCTTGGTCTGGTAGTCAAACACAGATAAAGAACGCAGATAGAGAAGAAAACTTAAGAAATATTTTCTACTCAGCAGAACACAAAATTTGGCCCAAATTGTTGACTGCAACTGCGTGATATTATTCTTAATATTCTTGGCTCTTTCACTGAAAAGGCGAAATGCCAGGGATTCTACTCTATTACTTTCTTCTTGAGTCCACTTTTGGCCCATGTTTGTCAGGTCTTCCTTGATCTCACCAACACAGCATCTTACCCCAATCAACCACCCTCACCAACTCCCAGCAGACTGGACACAGCCTACATGAAACCTCCATCAATGCCTGAGGCTCTGCCCACTTCCTGAGACCCAGCTGGCTGACCCACAACATCTGACCAATCACTTCCATTATTAAGATGAGGAAAGAAGACCAGGAAGTGTCCAGGTAACAGAGTTCTTACTATCTTGGCTTACTCTTAGACTCTGCTTGCCTCTTGATCCTTTGATTCATGACCAGGCTTGCTACTGGACCCTGCTCAGCAGCCATGTCTCTGGCTTTGACTCCGTAGCTCTATTACCTTGGTTCTGTTGGCGTGGTCTGGTAACCATGACCTCAAGATGGCATCCAATTCTGGCCACCTATGTCCTGTTTGGGACAATGTTAGGTATTCAGAAATGTGGATGTCCTATTCTACAGGGTGTTGACCAGAGGTTGGCTCATGAAGCTGGAGCTTTGGCAGTATTTGGCAGCAGGGGGCTTTACCTGTGCCATGCCAGAGCCAGGCACAGGATGCTTTGTGTGCGCCATGCTACAGCTGGACAGAAAAGAGAAGCAGTAGCAGGGAGAAGTGGTAGCAGCTGCAGCCGGGTCCTCTTGCTGGCCCACCTCAAACCCAAACTAGGCTGTTCTCATAAACCCCCACAAAATACTGCCAAACATTGGTGTTGACTATTCATCTGAGAAGGGTTTAGTTTCCTCAGTTCCCTCTGATCTCATAAGAACTGGGTTTTATTTTTATTCTTAGCCTTCTTTGGCTTTTAATAGGTGAGTTCCGAAAAATCTCTTTTCCTTTATATAAAATGCTTTCTTTTTTTCTTCACTGCCTTCAGTTGTCTGTCCTTTTCTACAATATTTGCTATAATGATCAGATAGCCATAGTGCCTCTGTTTTTTCCAATACTAGTAGGGAATTTCCTGGTGAAAAATGCTGTCATATAAATTACTACAAATTCTCCTACTATTCATGATGGCATTTCAAATTAAACTTAAGAAAATCTGTTCCCTCTTCCAGCTGTACCTAAGGTGCAAACAAATGACCAAAGCATATGATTTGCTGATATGTCCATTTTATATTCTAGACCCCCATACATTTTGCAAAACACTTTGCCATTGTTTTTGCATCTCCCTTCTCTGTGAAGTATTTTAGATGGAATATAACATCTAGAACCTATAAATATCTGCAGCTGAAGTTTCAAATTTTCAAGGGAAACGTGTATCGCTTGGTGAATTTATACTGGGAAGAGAAAAGTGACTTGGGTCTTACCCCCACAGAAGCTGAAGATGATAACTTTAAGAAATCAGGTTAGTCAACTTTGCATTTGATTTCTGCATTTGCAAAGTAAATCTGTTTTTAAATAGACTTTCTAGAATGTCAGTTAATAACAGCAGTAGCTGCAAGTTTTGTTCTTCTCTATATACCAGTGTAGTGTGAATTCTCTCCTCCAATACATGTACTCTTGACCTGAGAAAAGGGATAATAGATTGCAAAATGAAATGCATCTTATAAACAATATGTATAGGCAGTACTTACTGTTTGTTTTGTTGCACACAACCTCCCCTCTTCCCAGAATGAAATATGCACCTTCTTTTTTGGAAGGTGAAATGAAAAAGCGAGGATCTTTCATTGAAAATATGAATAAGTAAGTATTTTTGCAGAGTAAATACAAGCAGATGCAGCATGAAAAACCTGTGGCTGCTCTGTTAATTCCCTAGCTGCAGAACACAGTAGGCACTGCACTACTCAGCTCAAGAAGAGGGGCCAGCCAGTTTGGCTAAAGCACGATTGGCCCTCAGCTGACTCAGAAGGGGCTTCTGGCTGAGATGAACTGCTCAGCCACTGTTCTCCAGTTGGGCCCTTCCTGTCAAGCCACCTGAAGGACCACCCTGCTTGTGAAGAAGGGCCAGACAGTTTGCGCATTTATACACATGCTCCAGGTGGTGGTATTGGGGGGGGG
>NW_005842794.1:77587-82164 GCF_000455745.1 Alligator sinensis
CAGGATCAGACCCTCAGTTGATGCATGTGGCACCACTGGCTGTACACTTGGGTTGAGAAGAAGGGCTGGGTAACTCAGCCTCATATGATTGGGCAGTCAGCTCCCCAGTTTTTGTTTAAAACACACATTTTCCAGTAGTTGACTTTTTGGGGAAAAGGTGCACATTGTATGCAAATAAATACAGGGCTCTCTCTTTAGGAAACATTATCATAAAACAGCATATAAGCATTACCTGATACTGAGCTGGGTGGAATTACACTGCTCAGACCTTCCTAGAGAGGTATATCCAATGATACTCTCCCAGTGTCATCTTCAAGAAAAGTGCAGAGAGCAAAACCAACCATTGTACATCACTTTCATGGATCTAAGCAAAGCATTTGAGACTGTCAGTAAAGCAGGCCTATTCACAGTCCTAAAAAAGATAGGATGCCCACCAGTCCTATTAAGTCTTACACATTCCTTCCATGACAACATGAAAGCAACTGTTCAGTTTGAGTCCATTTTGGACAGCTTCAAAGTGTAAAGCAGATTGAAGCAACGATGTGTTCTTGCCCCCACACTCTTTGGAATCTTCTCCTTGGTACTTCTGAATTGCATGTTTAAAGACATGGAAGGTGGAGTGTACCTTCACACAAAATCGGACAGGAAACTTATCGGGGAGCTTCTATTTGTGGATGATGCTGCCCTTATAGCCCACAACGAAGACCTATTCCAAGAACTCATGGATTGCTTCTCAAGAGCTTACCAGGCATTTGCTCTTACCATCAGCATAGATAAAACAGTTGCACTAGGACACTGAGTTCCACAAGATCCATCAATCATCCTTAATGAGAACCAGCTAGCAGCAGTCCAAAAGTTCAGCTATCCAGGTTCTACAGTGAGCACCAAACTCTCACTGGATGAAGAACTTAATATTCACATCAGAAAGGCAGCCACCACCTTCAACAGATTAACTAAAAGAGCATGGAGCAACTCAGCTTACTATGAAGACCCAAATGCTAGTTTACAAGGCTTGCGTAATCAGCACTCGTGTATGGTGAGGAAACATGGCTGGCTTATGCACATCAAGAGAAAAGGTTAAGATAAAGTCAAATGGCAAGATAAAGTTACCAATGCAGAGGTTCTTCAAAGGGCAAATTTACCAAGTGTGACAGCCCTACTCAAACACAGATAACTGTGCTGGCTAGGCCATCTAAGCAGATTGGAAGATGGATGCATACCCAAGGACATGCTATGCAGGGAACTATTGGAGGGAACAAGAAAAACAGGATGTCCCAAGCTTCACTACAAAGACACATGCAAGCAAGATATGAAGGCATCTGGAATCCATCCTGACCTGCAATCTGAGATTGGCAACAGATCATGCCAATCTCAGATTGGACTATTCAATCACATGAGACAATGCAAACCATCTATGTCCTAGGCTGTAATATCTACCGACTCCTGTAGACGAAAGGATGTCAAAGCAAAGACCTTCCTAAAGAGAGATATCCAATGGGCTCAGGTCTATTTCACAGATATAAAAAGCATGCTTTATATCTAAACCATTCTTGCTACATCACATATTTAAGAAAATAATATGGAACAGGAATAAACATCAAGTCCCATTTATTTTCACTATGTTTAATCTTTTAGAACAAAGCAGTAGAGATTGCACCAACATAAAAACAAACTACAGCCAAAACAAAGTGCACGAAATGTCTTTTACTTCAAAGCCATATGCTTTAAAATGCTACAGTACAAATGCTGCTTACATACCCAAGGTCATAAAACATTAACTAATCACTCTGATCACCTCTAAAAAAACAACCAAGTTCAGGATTTGGGGGGGGGGGGGGTTATATACTTTTCTCCTACACACACACACACACACACATTTCTCCATTACAAAAATACTTATGAAAATTCAGGTTGCTAGTCTGAGGAAAACAGTCATTCCCCTTTTAATATATGCACCCTATATGAGCAATGTTGTTTTTTTATCACAAACTCTTAAGTTAATGTTTTATATAATATAACATCTTTCAGAAATTATCCTACATCCACCTACCAATTTTAAGTGCTAAGGCTTGCATTAGGCAGACAAGGTTCCTTGGATGAATTTGATATCTTTTATTAGACCAACCCAAATAGCTGGAGAAGTTATTAAGCAAGCTTTCGGGTTCAAAAACCCTTCATCAGGCTAAGGAAGTTTCAGCAGTTGGTGTGTGCTCTTCCTGGATGGAATGACAAGTAAACAAGCCAGGGGCTGGGCTGGGGAGTCAGTTGCCAGGCAGATTGTAATGTATCAAAAATCCAATGTCTATGTTTAGTCCCTGATCTCTAGTATCCAGGAGGTTGATGAAATGGAGCTCATAGGCTCATCTCTGGGAAGTATTGTGTAAGTTTCCCTTGAGGATCAGGACTGAGAGATTGGAGAGAGAGTGGCCCTCCTGTGAGAAATGTGCCCCCACCGGTAATTGGGTATTTCTTGCATTACTTTCTTTAAACAAAGTTATGGGCATTTACCAGGCTGATAGCATTTGGTCCAGCATAAGTCACTGCCCAGAAATATAGTTAAAATAAAAGAGTGCAACTTTTATTATCTATGACCTCACAGAGTTGGAGAAAAACTACCAAGTGACTCCTTTCCAAACAACCTATCCAGAAGGCTGCATACACTGCACAGTGCACTCCATCCAAGAATGAGGACCAAAATGACTTCAGATTACCTCTTTCTATGTACTCAAACAAAGGATAAATGTTTCAACTAATGTTTCCTCATCTTATGACAATGGGATCTCCCCTTGCCATGAAACGCACAGAAAGAGCTAGCAAGAAGCTACCCATCCAGCACCTGAAAGTGAAACAGCAAGTCTGGACCCCCTGAGGCAGACATTCCAATAGAGTTATGACAAACACTATTACTGAGAGTCATGTTAGTCTGAAGGCAGGCAGAAGACAGGGTAGATAGGCACCTTATAGACTAACTAACCCATTCAAATTGGGTTATCAAATGTTGCTTCCCGGGAACGGCAGTGCTGAGGACATCCACGGAATGCCCAGGGACATTAAAGTCTTCTGTGACAGGCCTTTGTTCTTTTCTGTAACTGATGTCAAACATAGAGATCACCCCATATGTCGATGTAGACAGCAGAGGGGCTCTGTTAGCAGGTGACAGTGTATATGACATTGGTAGAGTTGCAGGTGAATAAACATTGTATAACAGTCTAAGCCTTGTTATTTGGTCCAGTGGTGATGTGGTCTGTGTTGATGTGGGGGCACAGCAGGCATTTGGGTCCATTGCAAGGTCTGGTGCTTCTGTGAGGATGGGAGTTAGTTAGTCCATTGCTTGAGAGATGCCACTTGAGGTTAGGGGCTGTCTGCAAGACAGCACAAGTTTGCCCCCACCCCCCCACTACCTTGACACAGTCACCTTTTTCCAGGAGGGGTTGGAGGTCATTAACGATACGTCTATAGCAGTGGTTTTCAACTTTTTTTTCATTTTCAGGCCCTTAAAATTTTGAATGGACTATGGACCCCTTTGGGAATTTCAAATGGAGGTGTGGACCCATTTCAATTGTAAGTGTAGTTATTCCCATGATATTGATTGATTGTACTAATCTTTTGTGGACCCCTAAGACATAGTCTATGGACCCCCGGGGGTCTACATACCACAGGTTGAAAACTGCTGGTTTAAGGGGTTCAACCTTGGGGGCTGTAAGTGACAACCAGAAGGATTCTCTGGTGAAAGGGTTGGTATTTGTAGCGTGTTAGAACAAGGTCCAAGTCTGGCTTTGTTGAATCAAGTGGCTACAGTTTCCGTATTGTTTTGTAACTGTAGGAACACCTGCCCCAGATCCTTATGGTGTTCATCCTGGACAAAGAACCAAAGAAGTTACAGTAGTAACAGACCCTGAATATATACAATGAATCTAGTGCTGTGCTTAGGGTGAAAGCTGGTGGCATGAAGGTAGCTGTGGTGGTTTGTTGGTTGGTTTCCAATACAATGTGGTGATAATGTGGTCATTTCAAACCTTCACTGTAGTGTCCAGGAAATGAATATGCTGGGTGGAGTTAGACTGAGTGGTGGAAGTTGTTAAAGTCCTGGTGAAGTTTCTCTAGCGGGCAGCTGTGAAGGAATGAAATTCACAGTCCATCATAAATATATTAGTGTATTATATTATTGCTCTGTGCTTGTCCCTTCACAGCATCTGATGAAGTGAGCTTGAGGTCATGGAAGCTTATGTTTTAATAAACAGTGCTAATACTACAGAAATTCTTTCCATGACAAATCTCTTGTGTGTTTCATGGAGTATGAAAAAAGTCTAAAAAGTGTTAACAGCCAAATTGTTTTGTAAGTAAAATCTTTCTTTGCTTCTTAAAAGAGTGTTGACCAAAACCAGAGCCATGAAAGTCTGGCAGTAAGAAACAGAAAGTGCTCCTAAAAGCAAATGCCAGGGAGAATGGGTCAAATAAGTTAATACAAATGGCAACCATGCCCAGGACCTGCAAGGCCAGGGAAAAAAAGGAACCTCAAAGTTGCCTTTCCTCTGCACTGATCTAGTCACATTTCAACCCTCATGTAGGCCAGGAAT
>NW_005842794.1:82195-98270 GCF_000455745.1 Alligator sinensis
CTGAATGACTTCACCCCTACTAGCAACTGTTAAGCCTCCTGGGATAATATATAAATGGGTTATGGTGACTTCATAAGTTAAGTAACTCAATAACCCAGCTGGAATGAAGGATAATGGAAGCAAGAAGATAGGACATAGGCTGCAGTCAGGAAGAAGCAAACCTGTTAAGCTTCTAAAATAAGTCATTTTTTCATTGTTTTCTCCATTAAGTACATGCACACAGGTGCACTCTATGCTTGAAAAAGAAAAAAAAATCCTAAAAATTAGGAAATGCCAGAAGTAAAGTTCCTTATGCAACCTTAATACAACCCCATTTTATATGCATGTATTATGAGACAAAATAATTTCATAATCACTATTTTTCCACTGGACCCCCAGCTCCTTCAATGAATACTCTGGACCTGGCTCAGAAAATAACTCATAGCTGTGTAACAAAACACTCATTTATTGCAAAAGATGGAACAGGTGCAGAGAATGAGGCAGGACACCAGAGAGAGAGAGAGGTTATTCAAAGCTTAAAGGCACTGAAAGCCAGCAACTAAACTGTGGCAAGCAGGGCACCAGCCCCACTCACCGACTTGCAGGGGGCACCAGTATGGCCGCCTCCCCGCAAGAGTTTTTGTCATAACCGGCATAGCCTACCCCATGCTAAATGGTGTACTGGGGAGGGGGAGAGGGGTAAAAGGAGGGGAGTGTAATGACACTATCCCAGGAGGGGCACAGCTGTATCCCTAATGGGGTTGGATGAACAGGACACCAGGAGGTATACCTGGGGTGTTCCTGTCGCTCACTGGTAGCAGCCCAGGCTCAAGCTGCTACAGCAGCAGCAGTAGCAGCTGCTGCTCAGGTGAAGAGAGCCCCAACTAGTACCATTCCTTCCTTTCTCCATTCTCCAGTGAGCAGCATAATTCCTACTCCTACCACCTCCAAAATCTGTAGGTGCTCAATGAGCTTGCTATGCCTTTGCTGAAAGATGCCCCAGAACACAGTTCCTATCTTTGTCTCTGCCACAGAATTCCTCTATGATGCTAGGCAAGACATTTAACCCAGACTTTCCAAGGAAAGTCACTAGTTACATCTCCCTCATTTTTGCATGCATAACTTAAGACACTGCAACGATATGCACAGACACTCATCACTCTTAGCTGCAACTGAATGCAATGGGAACTCTGCTTTAAACATACATAAAGTAGGTTTTGAAAAATTAGGTCATTGACATCTCAGGTTAAACACTTAAAGTTACTTTTAACCTTTCTCTCTATTTCAGATCCTCACTGGTAAAGTGGGAATACTACCACCATCTCACCTTCAAGGACTGTTCTGAAAATAAAACAACATTTATGAAGCACTCAAATAAACCAGTAATGAGTGCCATGGAAAAGTTCATGAGGAAATTAATAATTCTGCCTTAGCAGGGTTTGAATGCTATTCAGTATAAGGCATGGGGCCAGATGTTGAACAAGTGGGAGAAGACAAAATACTGAATAACTTCTCTCTTATTAAGCACCATCCATCATATGCAGTGAATGAGGCAAAGGTCCTGGAAGAAAAAAAAAGAACACGTGATCATAAAAGAAGAGATGCTATCATGATGTATATATACAAGATTACTGATTTAAGGCTCCACAGGCAAAGTTATAAATGACTGAAAACACGTTGAGGTTGATGGAGGTACATTATGCAAGTCTGGTGAATAAAACCCCCATGTGAGCAACGTAGATTAAAACATGCTTGTGGATACCTCTACAGAGGAAAGACAATCATTTCACCTAAAATCTAAAATAAATACTATCCTTGAGCGAAGATCTAGAAAATCTCATTTGCTGTCCCAATACAGATGTACATTGATAAGAAAGAAACAGAATAGGTAAACGTACATTCTAAAATATTAGGCTAAGTTTCCCCATGTCTACCATAGGAAAGGAGGCTCAGAATAAGAATTACTGGGATCAAGAATAAGAAAGATACCATATTCTCTTAAACCCTACATTAAAATATCCAAGCATGCCAAAGAAGCATCAGGGAACCAAAAAGTCAGAAAAAACGTCCTGCATTTGTTTTGTATTTACCCTTGCCATGAAATAGAGTTATATGATTTTTGACAAACAACAGAAACTGAACCCATTGTTCCATGGAATTCTGTCACCTTTAAGATTTTTTTTTAATCATTATCATCATCTGTGGATTTAAAGTCATCCACATATAAACCTCTTCTGATCTTTGAACTTTTGAGTAATAAATGGGATTACACATAATGCTTGGCAAAAAATCTTGATGATTTCAGAGCGTGCAAATTGGTTTTCATCCTCAAATTGATCCATATTCTTTGTATTTTTTGTAATTTCTTTCACGTGCTGGCTCTAAGTTTACGGATGTATTTGGTAGTCGTGTTGGTCTGAGATTAAAAGAAATGCAAAACTAAAACTCTTGGTTCAACGATAATAACTTTTATTAGACCAACTAAGAAATTGCAAAAAAAAATCTTTTTCTGCAAGCTTTCAGGCACACATGCCCTTTCTCAAGCTCAGGGAAAATTAAAAATGGTAAAAAGTCCCCATAGGTAAAAAATAAAAAAGATTTTTGCACAGAGGGAGCTGAAGGTGGAAGTCTGTTCCTCTGGGGCCATAAGAGTGTCTTTGTAAGGCTCTAGTTTTGAAGAAGTTAACATCACTTCACAAACATTACCATATACTACACTGTACAGCCAAATTATTATTTGTTCAGGATCTTCAACAGAATTAATTGCCTGGTGTAGGTCACTAAACAGTTATGGTGAACACTGATAATTCAAAATATGTAGAAAAGCACATTTGCCCACAGGCTTGCTCCTAAAAAGTAAACACATACAAAAATACAGTTTGGCAGCAAATACTAGGCCTGTGCAAAGTGGCTAGTATTCGCTTTGGATTCGGTGATTCGAATCACTGTCCTGAATCGATTCAGCCAAATCTGATTCAGAGATAGGGCTGCTGCCGAATCTCCAAATCACTTTGGAGGAACCACTCTCCCAGTCTCACGTGGCCCCAGCTCCTGGCTTTTTGGAAGAAAAAAAAAAGCCTGCACTCACTGGCTCCTGCCCATTGGGGGGCAATCCCTGCTGCCCCCCCCGGTATCCCACACCACATGGGGGAGCTCTGCTACAAGCACCCTGACCCCTGCCTGCTCTTCCAGCCCCGCCGTGGCCGAATCTCCCCCCGAATTGAATCAGCACCCAAAGCTTCATACAGCCCTAGCAAATACTGCTCATGCATAGACATAGTTATGTTAAAATTACTATTCCTTCTGCAAATCCACATATGTATGTATGTGCATATGTATTTTATGCATGTATGTATAATTCATTAACTCTAACATAGCACAAAGTGAGAACATAATGCATTCCTGGTCATTTAACATATATTCTCACCCGCATTATTCTCAGGTTCAGTCACTTGTGCTTAGAGTAGCTGATTGAGACCAATATTTAATTAAATTTCACCAAAAATGGTACAATTAGGGTTTCATTCAATAATATCAACAAAATTGGCAGTTTAAAAGCTAAATATAATGATGATGCTTATGTCAAAAGATGGTTTGGGGGTAACAATCTGCCATAAAGTATAGCTAACAAAATGGGTTTTGAAACTCTGACAATGAAAAGTGTTACAACAGTTGAAATTCAAACGTCTAATGACAGATAATAGGTTTGAGATTCAGACATTATTCTTTAGAAATGATTAGGTGTCATTATTTGTTATTAGCTTTGTCATCTTCATTTTTCCTAAATGATGGTATTACACTTTTTTTCCCCGAGAAGGTGACATGTACTCATTTGTCTGAACAATTCAAAATGAAAAACAAATGATACACTATCACAGTAGCCTAAAGGGAAACAAAACGGCTCTAAACCACTAATGTAACATTTATAAATAATTCTCCTGTGTATTTTACTTAACTAACATACAGAATGTTCATGGAGCCGGATGTGATGTACCCGAGGGTGCTGAGGGAGCTGGCTGATATGATTGCAAAGCCATTGGCCATTATCTTTGAAAACCCATGGCCATCAGGAGAGGTCCTGGATGATTGGAAAAGGGCAACCATAGTGCCCATATTTAAGAAAGGAAAAAAGGGGGACCCAGGCAACTATAAACTAGTCAGACTCACCTCAGTCCCTGGAAAAATCATGGAGCAAATCATTGAGGAATCCCTTTCTAAGCACTTGGAGGAGAAGAAGGTGATTAGGAACAGTCATCATGGATTCACCAGGGGCAAGTCATGGCTGACCAACCTGACTACCTTCTATGATGAGATGACTGGCTCTGTGGATGTGGGGAGACCACTGGATGTTGTGTACCTCGATTGTAGCAAGGCTTTTGATATGGTCTCCCACAACATTTTCACAGGCAAGTTAAGGCTGAATGAATGGACTATAGGATGGATAGAAAACTAGCTGGAGCATCTGCAAAAAAGGACCTGGGGATTACAATGGACAATAAGCTGAACATGAGCTAGCAATGTGCCCTTGTTGCCAAGAAGGCTAATGGCATCCTGGGCTGCATTAGTAGGTGTGTTGCCAGTAGGTCAAAGGATGTGATGTTTCTCCTCTATTCAGCACTGGTGAGGCCACATCTGGAGTACTTTGTTCAGTTTTGGGTCCCCTACAGAAAGGATGTGGACAAATTGAAGAAAGTCCAGCGGAGGAGAAGAAAAATGGTGAGGGGGGCTGGGGCACATGACTTATGAGGGAAGACTGAGGGAACTGGGCTTATTTAGTCTAGAGAAGAGGAGACTGAAAGGAGACTTAATAGCAGCCTTCAAATACCTGAAGCAAGGTTTGAAAGAGAATGGAGCTAGACTATTCTCAGTGGTGGCAGATGACAGAACAAGGAGCAACAGTCTCAATATGCACCTATAGCACCATAAAAGGGCAGACAGCCAGAAAGATGTTCCGCTTTTTATGTGGAATATCTTTGTGGCTAGTTTGAATGGCACTTTAATTTGAATATGTAGCATGTAGGAGTCCAGAAGTGGGGTGCCACTCCTCATTAATTCTAATTTCTTGCCACATATGTAATATCATAGTATGTTATTTTATGTTTTATCTTAGATTTTGGTTTACATTTTTTTCAACTGCTGGTGCCAAGGCCCCAGTATAGTTGCAACCTACAAACTTAATCATGTGGAAGGGCAGCATTATTAAGATAGCCAATCAGCACTGAGCAAAATGACGGTGAACTGCAAAGGTGTACATTATGTTTTATGGTTTACTGAGGAATACACATTTCAGGGATGTAATTACCATAGATCTAATAATTTAAAATCTTTGGACTTCAAATTTATTCAAATTTACATAATTGTATGAATTATTTTTGGTTGTTTTACAAGTGTTAAGGGAATCTGCACACTAAACAAAACCAAAAACACAATTCACAGCAATAGTTTAAGTCAATAGTAAAGTCATGCATCTCAGTGTTCAATGAATGTGCATGAGGGAGATCCCAGAACATCCAAATTCACTAAAATTGGGAATCGTGAAGAATAGCAGGAACCATTGGCAAATGATGAAAAATCATAAGAAAGGGGTTCAATAAACCTAGAGTTCAGCTGGACTCTGTGATTGTACGATTATTATATTATACAATGCCAAAATGTTTTGAACCTGAGTGCCTAAAGTTAGGTCCTTAAATGTATATTAAATAAATGTTGCCTGATTTCTAGGTGCACAGCCCCCATTGACCCAATTCAGTCCTGTGTAACTTACAATACTTTTTCCCCTTGAGATTTCAGTGAAAGCTGCTGTGTACTCAGCACTTTTCAGAAGTCAAGATGTTTATTTATGTTCCCCTGCAGATGGGCTTCTGAACCTATCTTCCATCCAGGAAGAGCACACACCAACTGCTGCAGCTTCCTTAGCCTGACGAAGGGTTTTTGAACCCGAAAGCTTGCTTAATAACTATTCTCCAACCATTTGGGTTGGTCTAATAAAAGATATCAAATTCACCCAAGGAACCTTGTCTGCCTGAACCTATCTTAGGCATTCATTTTGTGAAAAGCTTAGCCTGGGTATGTATAACAAATGGTGCTGCCCCTTTGGCATCTAAGGAAGACACATGGTTTATTACAGCATACAATCTAACCAATTCTACTTTACATTAAATAACAGAGACCTTTGGTTCTGCAATTAAGCAACAAGGATCCTAATTCCCTGCTCTCCATCAATGTGTTCATATACAGGTTTCCCTTGATTTATGTGGTACATGTGTTCCCCGAGAACAGCACATAAATGGAATTTGCATAAAGCGAGCATACTTTACAATGTAACAAATAGGGACAGGTTCCTATGGCGGTGAGAGAGGGAAGGAGGGAGTGGGGCTGGGACTAGGGAAGGGGCGTGGGGAGGGGCACCACTTCCAGAGCTGCACAGGGCAGCAAAGCAGAGAGAACAGAGAGGCACTCATCCCAGCGTTAGCTGCAGTGGCTCCAGGAGCAGCTGGTGCCAGCTACCTGCAGCCACGGGGCTGCACCACGCTCTGCCTGTCCCCCCGCACCTGGACTCCGCTTGTCCTCACTCACCTCTGCTCCTGGGCTGCGCCATGCCTGGTGCAGGCATCTGGTGTCGGCTGCTCCCAGGGCCGCTCCTGCACAGGCAGGGGTGAGCGAGGACAAGCGGAGCTCCCAGTGGTGCATGGAGTGGTACTCACCGCAGCCCCAGCTGCAGCGGCCCCAGGACCGGCCGACAACAGCTGCCTGCACCAGGGCATGGTGCAGCCCAGCAGCTACAGGCAGCTGGCATTGGCTGCGCCTGGGACTGCTGCAGCAGGAGCTCGTGTGAGTGGGGAAAGAAAGTCCTGGGTGGGGTTCTGGTCACAGTGCAGCCCAGCAGCTGCAGGCATCTGGTGCCGGCCACTCCTGGGGCCGCTGCAGCCAGGGCTGGGGTGAGTGGAGTCATGGCCCTTTCCCCTCCCACCTCTCCCCCCGACTTACCTGCTTGGGCAGCAGGGGGGCATCTATGCTGATCACATAAGAGCTATTTTACCTTGCATATAACGAATTATGGGTCTAAATATGCTTATCACATAAGAGCAAATTCACATATAAAGAACCCACATAAATTAAGGGAAACCTGTATTAAACACATCTATAGAGAGGCTGTGGGAGAGGTGAAGGTTAAGTGACAGACCAACTTTTTGGGGAAGTGATTTTTGCTTTCTATATAGGTAGCCAAAACAATGACCCAAAAACCCAAAGTATGTCTCAAGATCTAAAGAAAAGCCCTGTGTAGAAAGCCAAAGCAAAGAAAAAAAAACCCGGGCCTTTTGAGTTACTTATTCCTTTTTCCATTATACCTTGATTTCTTTTTTTGTCTATATGAAGCTGAAGTATAAAAGATGATGATGATGCTATCACTACCATCTTATGGATAGCATTTTACAATTAAACACCAATTCTATTGCTGGAAAATAAATGTCAGGGAGAATGATCTTTCCTCCTGTGCACCCATGCCACAATCCCACAACCTACAGATCATAACAACGTGAAGTTCACATAGAAGATACCTCTGGGTACAGAAGAAAGGAAACAGAATGTCACCGTCATTCAGCATCCCCTCCCTCAGCACAATTTTGGCTAAAGGAACATATTTTCAACTCCTTTCATTCCCACTGTAGCAAAAAAATGGAAGGGAAACTATTCCCCTAGAAACCCTTTCCATTTTATTTTACAAAGTATTCAAAAGTAGGTGAAAATACCATTTGAAGTATGTGTGTATGCTTACCTGAGTAAGAAATGAGTAAGGACCTCTGGTTTGACCCAGGGTTAGTTTGTTTGTTGTTTTACACACTCCACAAATTACAGCATGCCTCTGTATTTTTACTATAGCACACTGTTAATTATACTTTATAGTCCCATTAAAGTACATGATACAGCCTGTTACATTAAAATAGCTTTGAACCAAAACCGGGAGGTGTGTAAATATACAAAGACCATCATTAATCTTCCTGTTGGCAGTGGAAGCAATGACTATAGTCAGCAGAGTTCTTAGTTTATTTCTGGTATTAGGCCTTTTAAGCTTTCTTCTAAGAACATGCTTTGCATCTTGGAAAACTAGATTGTATAACAGAATGAATTATATATTTTTTAAAAAGGGAAATCACAAAGGGCTTGTTGTAAATTTAAAGAAAATTAACCCTTCAACATTGCAAAAAGAAGGACAGAAGATAAGTCTTATGGAGGACTGACACAATGGCTGATACACGCTGGACACATCTACACATGCTATTAATATGCCTTAATAAACTCCAGTGCAGTTCGTGCTGGACTTTACTGCTCGTGGGCATAACTTTTACATGTGCATCTGGGACTGGGGCAGGGAATCCAGGAAGTCAGCCTGCCAGCCAGGAACTGTTTGGCTTCATCATAACGTGCTGCAGAGAGGCTGGCTGGGGCACAAGGGTGCTACAAGCTAGCAGGCAGCCCTGACAGTATAGCACCCTCATGCCCCAGTCAGCCCTGGTCACCTTCTACACATGTGTTGTGGCACACTAAATAACTCTGCTGCAGGATAGTACTTGTATTGGGCAATACTATCCTACAGCAGATTTCATTATTTTACTGTGGCCTAATAGCACTGCACATGTAGATGGTGATGCTTTACTGCGGAGCTAATTAGTCAACTCTGCAGTAAAATTCACACAGATACACTCACTGACTACATAATTTTGGAAGTCATTTGCTATTTCACTAGGGAAATCACAGCACAATTTCAGGGCCTTTCTCACCTAAGATGAAGAAAACAGACTCAGAAATATCACACTCAATTAAGCCTGCATCTCCCACACTCAAGTTCATTGAACAACACTGGTCATATTGGCTCTGTATCAAAGTTTCTTGGCTTATATTATCATGTAACTAAAGGGCCAAGGAGTAAGAAAAGCCAAATGGATTTAAAAAACCATTATGGCTAAACACACAATTAAGCATTTTTATTTTGATTGGTGTCAGAAGCTAATCATAAATTAGTTAAGCTTGGAAACATCATGTGTGATGTTTTGGTGGCTTAACCTCAGAATGATGCAATGTAAAATGATCGTTGCAATAGCTTAATAGCATGCAGAGGGATCATAAAACATAGTCCAGTTGAAATGCTATAATTCAAAGGATTTTCTGTAAAAATTAAAGGAGAAGAGCTATAGTTTTGAACCCAAAATGTTAACTGCAGTTAAGGCCAGTTAAGGATATTGCTCTCTGTAGGTCTTTCTACATCTTTTAGAAACTTGCTACTTGGTAGCTTCTCTTTGTCCCATAGTTCCGATTGCACTGTCAGCCACCCATATGTTACACTATGTTAGAAGTGGCTTCCACTGAGAGTCATGCCTTTAACAAATGTTTCTCTTATTACTTATTTATTATCTTTGCTAGGAACAAATATAAACTAAAACTGTTGTACCTGGATAAGTAAAGTTCCTGGAACTTTACTTATAGGTTAATACGCAACTTTGATTCATATGGATTTCAATTGGAATTGATGTATCTCGATTTCCTGACGTCAGGAAATACTTATTACTGCAAACACTACTATGTCCCCAAGAATATTATGTATACTGAGATTCAAGACAACTCTATAATGTGGGCTTGCCCTCTACGGCAGTACCACAATGTATGCAAAAATTATATAAAGTCGTTCAACATCAACGTAGATCTGTCCAATCTGAAGGGAACATCTGGCACTGCATGCAGCTCAACATGAAGCGGCTTTGATCCAGAGGATGGAAGCAAAGTGAGAAAGAAGAAGCAACATGCTGTAAACTTGGACTCCAACTCAGACAACATAGGGATCTGTGAAACTTGTAAGAAGCTGCGTTGCTCTCAAATTGGGCTTGTCAGCCCCAAATAGATTCATCAGGCATCTGACTAGACCTCTTAGGTGTACACCATGATCCAGAGGATGGATGATTGCCTACTACCAACTCCCTTGGAAAGGAAAAGGTGAGGAACACAGTATCTGCTAACTCTGCTTTGATTGAAGAAACATGTAAGGGTAGGTTCCTGACTCCTAGAACAGCTAGCAAAGGAGTGACTAACGACTGCATCACCTTACTAACCAGAGTCCTTCAAGTGACCCCATGTCTTTCTCTTTAAAATAAATCAAGGCAATAATAGACATTTGTTTATCTTCCCACAGGGTGCTCTAACGTAAGTGCAAAAAGTTGTATTCAGCCACAGCTGTTCATTTTGCTGAGAAATAGGAGCTATGGTATTCAAAGTAAACAAATGGCATGTAAATTTTATTTTTCTCTCTCTTCTAATACTGCAAATACAGTTGAATGACTTTAACAGAGATTGGAGAGAATGACTGTAACAGAGATTGAAGGGTAGATGTGTAGCTGACAATCTCAACCACAGAAAGTCAGAGATGAACATTACGAGTTAAGAGCAGAGCAGCAACCTGAAGACATGACAGCTTTTATCAGCAAAAAGTAATCCAACCATTTTTATGCAATTTATAGATTTTCTTGAATCTCAGTAAACCCCCTGCCCAAAACCATTTAATCATTTTTGTCTCACTAACAAGTTGCAATAGTTTTTTCAAATACTGATCTCATCGAGACTATTTAATACTTTGGTTGTCTCAGGATCAAAAAGGGCAATAGGATGGGATAACTGCCCTGGGCACTGACTTGGGGGGGAGGCGGGGGCAGGAAGAAGAGAGGGACAGGTGGAAAAAAACCCAACTGCTGCTGCCACCATGTGTGGCAGCTGCCACACATGCCTGGCTGTAGTGTTATGCCTCTGGAAATGGAGTATAGTAGGGTGACCATATAGGACAATGTGAGATCCGGGACTATGTGACATTTCAGACACTGCCCCCCATTTCTCCCCCCACTCTGCCTCAAGTCAGGTAGAGACAAGGATGGGGCAGTATGGTGCAGCTCTGGTATTACTATTCAGGCAGCTAAGGGAGTCAATGGCTCATTAATGATCCATGTTCTTTACTTCACAGGTGTTACCAATCAGCTCCCTTTTTTAATAGTCATTCCACTAAACATGCTAACCTATTTAAGGGTAATTTTTACGTCTGCTAGAGCTTCTTATTTCACATATTAAATGTCTACAAGGTCTTAAAGGTCTACAAGGCTCAGTACATCATTACGCCCCCTCTACATGTGCAGGTAAAGGTAGAATAGGATCTAATGCATGATTCACACCATCATGCCTCCTGCCATGCCACACAGGCTTCCCCCGTAATAGCAAGAAGCAGGCTCCCATGGCTGGAAGCCCCACACAACCCAGTTAAAGGACTACCAGCCATGGGGGCACCCTTGCACCCCCATGGCTGACAGATCCCCACTGTGGTGATCTCCCCATCCCAGGGATGTGGGGAAACCCCTGGGGCCAGAGAATAACCGCACAGGTGATCCTCCCACCAGGGTGATCCTCCAGCCCTAGGGGTTTCTCCGCATCCCCAGGATGGAGGATCGCCCCTATAGCAATACCCAGGCCCTAGGGGCTTCCCACACCCTGGAGCCCTAGGGATCATGGCTACCATAATCCCCAGGGTCTGGGGGTTTCATGCACCCCTGAGCCCTAGGGATCCCGAAGGTTTGTGGGGGTTTCACTGGGCATGATATAGCCCTGCAGCTGAGAGCCCCATCAGCTGACAGGGCTCTCAGCAGCAAGTAAGACCCTGCTACATGTGCAAATTAAAGCTCAGTAACAACCAGGTATAAAAGTAGTACACATTTTTTAGGTCTAAATTTATAGCTGGTTGGAGCTTTTTATTGTATGATAGCTACTTTGCACGTGTACCTGGTCTGCAGGTAATTGCTCAATTAACCATTTAATTGTGCAATACCTGTAATGTGTAGAGGGGCCCTCAGTGTAATACATGTCTCCATTAACAAAGCACAGAATACAGTAAGATATTAGCATGTTATCCAAACAGATGAAATAGGCAGAAAATAGTTGAAAGGAAGAAATACCTGATTTTTCCCCCTTTTTTTTTTAGTGAACATGCTAGTTCATACAGAGACACGTACAAGTTATTTTCAGTTTAACTACTGTTATGAAATGATGAGACAAACATCTGTATTTTATTTATTTCTAAGTGTCCTGTAAAATTATAATAATTTTATATAAACATTACCTCAAGCATTTTAGAAATTCATTTTCAGGACTGAAGCAGCTGTTGCATTTTTCCAGGCATTAGTACTGTCATGGGTAGACATATTTTTGTAGCAGTTCAATTATTACTGTTACTATTCAAATTTTCATTTCCTGTCAATTTAGTGGGCTTAATTTAGAATTTAAATTAGTAAATTGTAACAGCTGAGCTATTACTGAATGTCCTAACCATGCCAACTTTTTTGTGCTCACAGCAGGCTCACAGCTGTTAATATTTGCTCAACAGCAACTACTACGTTTATCTCCCAAGTAAATCTTAATAAAGCCAAGATTAAATGTGCACATTTGTGTTCTATGCTTTTTATTATTATTTTTGCAATAAAAACTGCATATATTCAACACAATTCTTCCATGTAAGCTAATAGAGAAGATATGGCCTAAGTCACAGAATCCCCAACTAATTTTTCAGTGTTATACAGAAAACAGACTAAAAGGGTGTTATCTAACAGGAATATTCCTATATTTATAAGGTATTTTGTCTGGAACAATTATTTGACCACAAAAACCATCCACAGTGATCACTGAAATTCCTATTATCGTTATTATAGTTCTTTAAGATAATATTATTAAAAAAGAAAGAACACTGCACTGATAACTTCAACAAGAGCAATACTCAGATACAGGAAGGAAAAATTCGAGACTTTGTAAAATTGTTCTGCATTGTTTCTTCCCAAGATTATGCTCAGAGGAATCAGTGGCACTATTCAATAATTTCTGAATAACATACAAGCACAGAGTGAGAAAGGAGTTAGACTATATAAAACTATAAAAGTAAAGATGTACAGACAAGGTTCTTTCAGTAAATCTGGTCTATTTTATTAGACCAACTCAAATACAGGCAGTATTGCCTCCACTTACAATGTTTCGCACTTACATTTATAAATTGACACCCTGTTTCAACTTTCTGACGTCAGTTTCAACTTTATAATGCTTAATCTGATGTGATGCAATGCCATGCCAGTGAACAAGTTCGCTGCATCACACATGTCTCTGGAGAACATCTGTCCAAACTTCCTTGGACATTTTCTTTAAGAAAGCAGACAAAACTCCAGAAAAACCTACAGCCAAGACTCCTGAGCAGACTCCAGCCAAGAACCCTTTAAAAAGTCCAGCAAAGTCACCTCAAAGAAGTTCTTCCAAATCAATATGATTGCTATTTACAATATAAATACATTAATGTAGCTATATTACTCATCTCTGTACTCTGTAATTGAATACAAAATTCTAGGTTATTTTTTATGGAAATAGGGTATCGGACCTTGGTTCAGGAACCAATCCCCCATTTTTAACATTGTTTCCTATGAGAAAAATCGGTTCTGAGTTACAATGTTTCGACTTAAGATGTGGTTTTCAGAAACCAATTGTGTCGTAAGTCCGAGGACTACCTGTAGTTGGAAAAATTCTTCTTTGCAAGCTTTTGGGTACATATCACGATTCTTGCTTTTGGCTTTCACTCAACAAGGACACTCCTCCAGAGAGGTAGATCGCACTTTTGAAAGAGCCACCTGGATACCATGTGAAGAATTGCTGCAGTACATAAGGAAAACGCCCATGAATCACACACCACTGGTTATGATATATTACTCCTCCCTTGAAACTATACAGAAAATCCTCAAACAATTGCAACGCATACTAAAAAAAGACCTAATTGTTATTAAAGAGATCTTTCCAGAACCACCCATCCTAGCCTTCAAACAAGCACCAAACCTTGCAAACCTCATCACCAGAAGCAAACTTCCTACAGCCCAAAACACACCGAATGGATCCAGATCATGCCATGATGAGAAATGTAAAACCTAACAACATATCTCCACCACACCCACAATTACTATACCCCATAACAGAACCACCAGCATTCCTGGATCTTACAGCTGCACTTCCAGACATGTAATATATGCCATCCAAAGCACCAAATGCCCTGATGGAAAATATGGAGGAGAGACCAAAAACAATTGTGTACCAGAACGAGCACACACCGGAAATCCATCAAAGACAAAAATACCCAATTACCTGTGGGGGCACATTTCTCACAAGAAAACCACACTCTCTCCAAAATCTCAGTTCTAACCCTCAAAGGGAATTTACAAAACATCTTTCACAGATGAACCTATGAACTTCACTTCATCAACCTACCAGATACAAAAAATTATGGTCTAAATATAGATATTGGATTTATGACACATTATAACCTGCTTAACCTGCTGGGACTCCCCAGGTACCTCTCCACTATTTACCAGCTACATTCATTCCTCTTCTCTACCTTCCCCCACACTCCCCTGTCTCTTACCCACTGGTTCCTCAATGTTTACATCTTCACTGACTGGTTTTCTTGCATGCATACCAGCCTCTGGCTTCGTTACTATTCATTCCATCCAGGAAGAGCACAGACAAACTGCAAATGCTTCCTCAGCCTGAAGAAGGGTATTTGTACCCAAAAGCTGGCAAAGAAAAATTTTTCCAACTATCTAATAAAAGATATCAGATTTACCAAAAGAACCTTGCCTGCCTATGTCCTTAGGCCAACACGGATACAACCTGTACCCCTGTAAAATGTACAGACAGCACACATGGAATCCAACAGAGCTGCAGGGTTACTTAAAGATTTGGACTCCCAACTGTCAACTGCTCCCCCATTAATCACAGTCTTTGAGTATCTCAGCTTGCTCCAATGCAACCTCTCCTTTTCCCTTTCCTCTATGCTCTCAGGTCAGGCTGTGTGCCCCCACTCTCTCTCCTGTGTGAAATTTTAAGAACTTATCTCATTTATAGTGTTGTCATGACAAGTTGAATATATATCAGTTTTACTCTTCTGAGTATATATATATATATATATATATATATGAGAGAGAGAGAGAGAGAGAGAGAGAGAGAGAGAGAGAGAGAGAGATTATTAATGAAAGAGTATTCCTTTAGGGTGAAAGTTCATTATTATAGTGTAATGAAATATACTCTGGACTGGATAATAATAATTTTTTTATTATGTGGTCAGTGAATGATTCTTCGTGCTTTTAACTAGTCCCCAGAGGTGGCACAGTCACCTACCCTGGAGATCTTCAAAAGATGACTGGATGCACACCTTGCTGGGGTCCTCTGACCCCAGCAGTCTTTTCTTTCCTGCCTAAGAGCAAGGGGGCTGGAACTGATGATCTCATGAGGTCCTTTCCAGCCCCTAACTTCTATGAATCTATGAACTAGTCTTTCCCTTCCTCTTATGTCTTTAGTTTTGCAAATGGTGTAACAGAATAGTACAATGTTATTATTCAATGACATCTATGGAAACAATAGCAGGTATGCATGCATACATGCGCATGCTCATATAAATACTGCATTCTAAACTTTTGACTTGTTTATATGTATTACCCAATTTAAAATCTAATCTGTGCATGAAGATTTTAGTAATGTTTCACCTTACCTCAGATGGTCTTGTGATACATTTTCCTTTCCCCGAACACTGAATGTCATCTGAGTGGCTTTCCGCTGACATACAGGTGCTCACTTTTACTACGACAGTTAAGCGTAAAGCCACAATGCATTTACTAACTGAATCATTCAAAAAACCTGAAAAGAAACAGATGGTCATGAGTATTAATGTTTTACTATTAATAAAATAATACAATTGAATGCAATGAAATGATAGACCAAGTCTGACCCTAACAAGTCTCACAAATCCACAGAAAGTGTGCATGAGATTTAAACTGGAATAGTTTTTGGAAATATCAAAATATTGGTCAGGGGATCTGACAAAAGTGCCTTATTTTATGCATCTTTCTCTCACATATCAGTCAAGAAATTGTAACCTATGAACTGTTGATCAAGGTTGTGAGATAAAAGAAACTGCAATGGTTTGGACACATCATGCGAAGGCTGGACACCCTTGCCAACAACATAATGCAGGGTGAAGTAGAGGGAAAGA
>NW_005842794.1:98411-100326 GCF_000455745.1 Alligator sinensis
GGAAAGAGAAAAATAGGTAGACCCAAGAAGAGCAGTGAAACCAACAGTAATTACTGGGCAGGCCTTCATCTGACAGAGTCCACAAAACTAGCCAAACATAGGGAAGAGTGGAAGAGGGTTGTTATAGCATCTAAGATGCCTCAACAGTCACAGCAGCCTCAAGGCTGACTTGATTTGACTTGACTTCTCTTGAAAGACTCCCATTTAACTTCAAAGAACTTACATGCTAAATATAACGTTTAATGAATAAGTACTCAACAAAACCATTAAAACTGCTCACAACACTAATATATAATGAAGCACATTGTAGATTATTACAATACTCTAGAAGACAATGAAATACACAAACAAAATATCTGTCTGATTTTGTCTGCTTAAGGCAGAATGTTAGTATTCCTATAACATTTTTATTATCTTTTCTTCAGTCTTTAATAGTGACATAATAATAAGAACCAAATCAGGTTAAAAGTTAACTTAAATGAACAGGGATATGGAAAATATACTCTGAACAGAGATAATAACCAAACAAATCATAAACTGCATGGCATCAGTACTAACTAAATAGTTTCCTTGTTAAATTTCTGGCTGAGTTTGAGAGGTCTTAATCACAATTTGATGATGTTTCTCTCATCAGGTATTAACACAATAAGTTTTATTGTTTTATATGAACCATTTTAAAACTTAAGGGAATGAGCAAGATATCAAAGGGCAGAACTTGAAAACTGGAGGGGAAAATGGGCTGACATGAAATTCTGGAATCTGGTTATCATTGGTAACAGGTTCAAGCACACCCGTCTTACATTATTTATACAGCATCAAGAAAGCCCAGTCCTCCAAGTCTTGGAAAATGATGGTGTACTGATAGAAACTGCATTGCATGTTACTGTCCCATACTTTTGGCAAAGTTTATGGTGGCAACACTCATTTTACCAAATAACAGAGTTGGTAAAGAGAGGTAGCTAGCTGTGTTTGTCTGAAGCCAGTCAGAAGGCAAAATAGATATGCACCTTTATAGATCAAGATAGATATATCTAAAGAGCACAAGTGTTCATAGTCACTTCATCAGATGCTGTGAAAGGACAAGATAGAGAAGAGTATAAAGTCGAATGAGTGATTAGAATACAACAGGTAGAAAAGCAGGAAGGAGCGGGGTGGGGAAGGGGTAAGGGAAATGCTGAGAGAGACAAACAAGCAAAGAACCCATAGGAACAAATGGGTCACAGAAGCTACTCCAGGTAATGAGATAAGAATCTGTAGTCCCTGTTTAAATCACACTTAAAAGTCCAGTTTGTAGATGTCTTGTTCTGCACTTTCCCATTCAAACTCATTTTAAAAAAAAAAAACTGCTTGGTCCAAGAACAAAAACAGAGTTTGTGAAGACACATCACCTGTGTGCATCATTCTTTGATGAATGTGTACACAAATGCTTGTAAGGGTTAACAGTTATGTGTACAAAAAGCATTTGCATACTCCTGTTTGCCTTCTGTGAGAAACGGTATTTGTATATGCAATTCTCTCATTTATATGCGCAAGTGATTACCAGGGATCCATATTTTCCATTTCCCACAGAAAAATGCAGAAAATCATTGATTTTCCCCTTTAAAGGAGAAAAACCCAAGAAACCATGGGTTTCCTCTTGCAGCCTGGCAGAGTTCCAGCCTGAAAGGGTCTGCTTGGGGCTGGGGGGAGTGGGAAGAAGGTGATCAGAGGCAGGGGGCTATGTGCATATGCGTGCACATACATACACGTGCCTGGAAATGCTGCCAAGCAACATGATGGAGAGCAGCTCCTGCAGCTCCCTGTAGGTACAGTGGGGGCACAGGCAATGCATGGGGGTGGCATAGGCAACACATGGGTGAGGAATGGAAAGGCACGTGCACCCCAATCCCCCCCCCCCCAATTTTTGGCCACACAC
>NW_005842794.1:100357-105823 GCF_000455745.1 Alligator sinensis
TTCTGCGCTCACAGCAGGGCATAGGGCTGTACACTGGCCAGACCAGCACTAGGAAGGAGCCACCTCCACAGCCCAGCAGGTGGAACCCAGCATGGGAGGGCAGAGCAGGGTGGGAAGGCTCAGTGCTGCTACCGTCACCACCACCAGGAGTGCCATGCTGTCATGGCTGCCAAAATAAGACACTCCCTGCCTGCCCAGCACCAGCAGGAGGGCACAACTCCATTCTGCTGCTACCACAGTGCCTCACCTTGTAGGCCATGGCAGCACAGCTAGCACAGGACTTCCAGCAGCAGTGTGGTGTTGTGCCCCCCACACTGGCAGGGGGTGCCTCACATTGGTAGCCATGGTGGCACAGTGCTCCCCGCTTCTCTGGGTCCTGCCCACTGGGCCACAGAGGCAGCTCCTGTCTGGTGCCAATCTGGCCATGCTGCAGCCCTGTGCCCCACTATGGGTGCTGAAATCTGTGGGGGGTATGTGCCCCTCTATACTCCACAACATATCGCCTTTGCCCACACACACCCTGCCCCTCCCGCCACCCAACACACCTACTCTCTGCCCCACACACTGGGAGCAGAAGGCATCAGGTCAGGAGTGAGGGGCACCAGCAGGGCCAGGGCACTGTAGGTAGGAGTGAAGCCACAACCCTCCCCTCCTCCCACCCCCACCAGAGCAGACCTGGGGGAGGGCGAGGGCTGCAGGCTGGAAGTGAGGGCCAACAGCAGGGGCAGGGGCAGGGCACTGGCATTTCAGGGCTGCTCAGTGTCACAAAGCAGCAGCAGAGCAAAGCCATAGCTGGACCCACTTCCTGGTGAGCGAAGCGGGCAGGGGGAGCTTTGATTTTCCATGATACAAAAATACCAAAATGAATACTAAAATATATAGGCATTTAGAATTTGTTTTATTATAATAGAGGCACTGGTAGGCTTCTACATAGCTTTAAAATTGTAAGTATATCAAGAAAACTGTGTGCTTAAATGACAGACAGACAGACAGACAGACAGAGGTGTTTCACTTTAATTGATGAAAAACAGAGATTCAAGGTTTTTAAATCAGAGTATTTTGGATTTTTATCAGAGAACTTTGATTTTTTTTCTTTTTACAGAGAAAACCAGGATCCCTGGGGATTATTGATCAAAAAAGTGCACACAACTGCAAATATAAAAGAGACCAACTGCAAGCAGGGGCCATGTTCTGACAATCTTGTTCTTAAATATCTATGCTTCATGAGAAGACTGAAGAGTTGATTTAACATTCATTTAATTTCATTTTCTAGTGATTGTATTATTCCAAGAATATTGCTCAGACCACAAAACCTCTCCATTTAATGAATTAACTATGATAAAAACAATCTCAGCACAACATACATCCTTCATGATACTCACTCAAAAGATGAATAGAGAGTTTATTATCAATGTCAAATACAAAAAAGTTAAAACTAAGTTGATCCAAACAACCCAGCTTTTGAGTCTTAGAGTGGCTAACACGTAATGAAAACTTTTATAAAACCTACTTTGTTTCTCTTTATGTTACTCATAATTATAAACATATCTGCATGAAAATGAGGTTTCTTTACAGCTCACTTATTCCTATTGTTTTGTCTCACCTCAAGTTGTAAGTCCATTTTGACTTTAAAAATGTATTTCTCTGAATCTAACTGATATATCTATATTACCCATTGAAGGGTTATGATTTCTGTCATGGAATAAAACCTCAAGAGTCCAAAACAAGAGGTATTCTATTTTTTTTGTAAATACGTTCTTAGTATTAAAGAATGACAGAAGAAAGATGCCAAAGACATACAAAATAATAAAGAGTGTTTTTGTTTAATGAGGCATTGCCACCTTTCTCACTGTAATATTTCATTCATTTTAACCCTAATGTAATTACTGTGGAAGAGATATTATTTAGATGTTAAAGAGGTTGTATTCCATAGTTTAAATTATCTTACCCTCCACAAAGAATTTAATGGAATACACTTGCATTTTCCAATTTCTCTAATTTTTTCCTATAAGGCAGTAAATATTGCTACTGTTCCAAGGGGCCCAGCTGTGGAAACTGCAAAACAAATGCATGGAATGAGCAAGATCTAGGAAATTCAGTCAGAAGACATGTATGCCACAAGAGCCAGCTTCCTGAAAGCTCCCTGCATGAAGACATTTAGCATTAATATGAGATCATACCAGAAGACTCGCTATGCATTCCTCCTGGGTATAGGATGCACAGACACCATGGAGACTATTCTGCCTCTAAGACTGGATTAATGGCCATCATGCAGTTCTGTTGCAACTCTACAGCTTGACATAATAGAAGATTCCTTTTCTTTTAACCCCAAAGGAACAATTCAGCTTCCAACCCAACTGGAGATGTACAGTAATCACACAAAAAAAAAAAAAAAACAAAAAACAAAAAACAAAAAACACACTTTAGTGCTATTTAAAAAAAATGAAGTGGGTACTAAGAAAACAGGGTTCCAGGAAATTGCTTGAATACTGAAAGAAATCACTTCCCAGGGCTTTTGTGAAATACTACTTAGTTACTGGATAAGTAAGAATCAGCTGCTAACAATTCTATATGCACTGTAGGAAATGTTATGTAGGAATTTTCCATTCAATGTGTTCATCTCCAAATTTCATTTTACAAACACTCTAAAATTTGGGTAATGACTTGGAAATTAGAAACATTAATGCTCTACATTTAAAATTGCAAGCAAGAATAAAAATAAATAAAAAAAACTTCTTGTCCAACACAAATGTCATGAACTTGACTATAACCTCCACCAGTTAGCCAATATTCCAAAAGTGGGAATGCAACATTTATGAGGTATATTTCCAATATATCTAATGCTCTTTTTTGGCTAAAGAGGTAATTTGCTGACCTCCTGCAGGAAAAAAAGGCTATTCTGACCTTGATAAACATATTTCTACATCCCTGAACAAAGATGTTGACAAAAATTATTTCCTTTTGCAATAAAATATGATAATATAGTCACATAATTGCACATGTATGTATAGAAATATACAGCTTTAAAAATTATCTTTGGGTTTATATTTGCTTGTCTGAAGTAGTTTCATCGTCTCTAGGGTCGGAAGGGACCTGAACAGATCATCAAGTCCAACCTCCTGCCCTGGGCAGGAACGAGTGCTGGGATCATAATACCCCAGCCAGATATCTATCCAACCACCTCTTGAAGATCCCCAAGGTTAGGGGAGAGTACCACCTCCCTTGGGAGCCCATTCCAGAGCCTGGCAGCCCTTAACCACAAAGTAAAAAACAATTCCTGGACATGGGGGTCCAACCAGGAGTCTGGAGACACACCCAGGCTTGAACTCACAAGTCTTCGGCCCTGGAATCCATACACGCCCCTCTAGGCCAGACAGCCAGGACAAACAGTATTACATACTCTCCACAATAGCTCCCAAAAGGAAATTTAAATTAACTGTCTTTCTGTTTTGAATCCTGTTACTATTTTGGCAGCAAAAATCTTGGCAAAGTGCTAAAGAAATCATTATTCTTACCAGAATGCCACATGTTGTCTTGTAATTCCTAATTATCTCACCTAATTTTTAAACAGTAAGACAACAATAAAAAAAACTATTATTTTCTATAAAGTACCAATGTCTAAGTGCATGAAATTTCTAGATCTTAATGCCAAGGGGATCATTGTGATCTTATCAGACCTGCTGAATGGCATATGCCATGGGAGTTCCATGAATTAACTTCAGCTTCAGTTCTAGTAGCCTGAGTTCATCTATAGCAAGTTTTAACTCTATTTATAACCCTTAGGTATAATGGTAATTTCAAAAACATTTTATAGCTCTCTTGATCTCAAGCCTAGAGAAAAATAATAGTTTCTTATAATGAAAGGTAATTTTGTCCATTTTAACCTCACAGTCTTTCCAAGGCCTACTTAAGATGTAGTGACGTCAGAGTACTTTCAGTCAGAGAAGTCAGGGTTGAACTATTTATAAGCCATGTTATGTGAACAATTTGAAAGCCTCGTAAGTCAGGATTTGAAAATGCAGAGGTCTGTCTGTTGTGACAGAAGGAAGTATTTTAACACTTTATACATGCTCAGTTTTTAACCTGCAAAATGCCTGTATGATTTTGTTTGTAAACTATGTGATAAAATACACTGGACTTTGTTCCATAATTGTTCCTCCATTTCAGCCTAGAAATATAGAGCATACGCCTTCCTATTCCTCTCAGTTCAAGAAGACAGAGGATGAAAAAGTGGGAAAGTCAAAACGCAAGATAACAATATTGTTTGTGCTGGCTGCCTCAGGCAGGATCATGAAATTGAGATCACTGCTCTACATTTTCATCTTGCCCGCACAGGAAATTTTCACTGTGTCTTTATTTAGGTAGGACAAAATAGACTAAATTGTGCATGTACAACTAATAACCAGTAAATCTTTGCTAGTGCCACCCCACTAGCTACACAACCTATACCGTATTGATCACATACCACCTGCTGTGAAATAAGACACACCTTGTTTTGAGAAGGCAGAAAGACCAAAAAAAAGTTTTTTCTAGAATCTTCCCTGCCACAGCATGGTCTCACCATGGCTGAACAGCAGATGCACGAAGGAGGAGCAGAGTCTCACCATCAGTAGCACTCATTTTCTCACTGCAGCTGCATAGCAGCACGTTTAACGCTGTCACAGCGTTAAACTGCCACTGCCAAAATGGCAGCAGTTTTGGCTGAGCTGATTTGACAGTGGTTGTGACAAGGTTAAACCTGTACCCGTGCAGCTGCAGTGAGACAATGAGTGATACTGAAAACAAGACTCTGCCCCTCCTTTAAGCAGCTGTGAAGAGAGTCCAAGGCAGCCATTTCATCATCCCCATATCTCCACTCCAGCACAGAAATTAACACCCCAATTTTGGACAGCAATTTTTGGTGAAAAAGGTGAAATGTCTGTGATTAAATATGGTATGTCCCTCTGCTTACATCGCTCCCACCATTGTATATAAGGAAATCAGAATTCCATATTAGCATATCTATTGTGCAGGCGTGGAACTCAGACGGGCAAATTAAGCCTTAAGTTTGGCCATCCTCAGGCAGATATCTACATTAAACTTGCCTGTACCCAGAAGCAACAGTCTCCAGACACGCCACACTACTCCACCCCAGCTGCCTCTAACACTGGAATTAGCAGAGGCAGGCTAATTGGCACTGTCAGTCAGCAGTAACAATTAGCCCATCTGTAGCAGACATGCAGCTACACCACTTCCAGTTTGGGAGGCAGCTTGCACAGAGCAATGCAAACTGCTTGGGGACACTGCTGCCTGATATGGCAAGTTTACTATGCAGACATGGCCTTACTGAGTAGCAGCATCTTACTTGACAATTATTTGTAGAACCTGCCCCCAAAAATCTGTGTAGAGCAGCATTTCCCAACTGGCATGCTGTAGCACACTGGTGTGCCATCAGACATTACTAGGGGTGCCACAGGATCTTGGGGG
>NW_005842794.1:105854-162629 GCF_000455745.1 Alligator sinensis
GGGGGGAAGAGGGGGCTCCTGGCAGGGCATAGCTCCAGCCAGTGCTGCCACCGCTGCCCCGCTACTGGTCTACATTTGGCCGTGCGCCCCCCTATATTTGGCCAGTGTACCATGGGAATGGGAGAGGCCATGTAAGTATGCTGTGGGATGAAAAAGGTTGGGAAACACTGGTGTAGATCATTCTCCATCTACCCACTCCCACTGGCACATACTAAACCTAGAAATACCCAGTAAAGCTGTTTCAGGGGCATCCCCAGGCAGCCATGCTTGATACCTCTATCTATAAAAGGGATCAGCAACTTATGGCCCACGAGCTGGATCTGGCGGTCTTTGATGTAATTCAGAGGCCCAAACCACAGCTGGATGGCAGGGTGCTTTACCTCTGCTGCAGCTGGATAGCGTGGAGAAGCAACAGTGGTGGCCAGGTCCTACGTCTGCTGTCTTGGACCTGAGCCAGGTCATTCCAGCCCACTGACACAAAAAGGTTATCAGCAGCTGGTCAACAACATCATCCTGGACTGGCCAAGAGGAATGACCCCAGAGCAGTTTCACCACTGAACGTCCAGTTTTGATGCATGAGAATAAGAACAGGTGAGCTGGACACACTCAGAAAAATCTCCTCCCGAGAGTGCTGCACAAGTAATGTAGACATATCCTAGGTGACTTAGGCCAAGGTCACACAGGAATTTTGTGATGGAGAGGAATGATTTAACTAGAAAGCTACTTCCAAACTGCTTTAGCACACAAGTTTGTTTCTGTAATGCCTTAGGTGTGATTCTTTTGCTGTGGTGGCAGGAACCATGTAAATATGCACTGTAAACACTAAAGTTAGTCCTCCCTTCTCCCATAGATCTACACAGTTAGACATCTGACCATATATCTTATGTGGCAATGAAGGTGTCACGATGGGTGCCTGCCCTATGGGGTTGTGCCCTCACACAGCTGTACTCTGGTTATATCACTTTTGGAAGCCAAAAGCCTGTTTAAAATACCTATCTTCTTTTGCTGGACATAGCTCTCAACTATTAATCATGGATCATAATCTCTATGATAATAAAGCTAAAACAGTACCTAAGGCCCCAAGAAGAGATCAAGGTCACATTTACCAATATCGTATCAAAGGAAGGCACCCAGGCTGATTTGAAATCACCCAAAACAATCAATGGGTCTTATAGTGCTTGTAGAGAACAACATGCAGTGATTTGGGGGAAAAAGTCCAAATGACTAACATCTGACAGACATGACAGCCACAAAATCAGTAACTTTTGAGAAAAGCAATGGAATTGTAAATGGGAACATCCAATGGATGAAAGAAAAGATGGAGTTTAGCAAATCAGACTGGCAACAATAGGAAGATTTCCCTTTTTGTGTCCTTGTGATAAGGTATTTAGCAGAATTCATGGATTCATTTGAATCTGACAGGTCATGCCATAAGCATTCTGCTTTGGCCTCAAACTTGTAACCTCTAGGCTGTCAACCATGTGCCTTAGCATGCCACCCCAGCCCCCCCGGGAAGATATGTAACTAAGGTAATTGGCAGAGCATTATAATAAGTGGAACTGGTTATATGCATAGAGATGAACTGAAAAGCATTCCACATTCACACCTCCTGCTGTTGTGCTGGGTGAGGGTAAACATTCTAACTAGGTTGGCCACGCTATGCACCTAGAGTGGAAAAAACTTCTCTAGCTACAACCCCATGCTCACCTTGGCTATGTCTATACTGCAAGCTTACAATGCAGGAACAGGCTAACTGGCTTGCTCACAGCATCACATGAATATAGCTATATTGTTTCCATTTCAAAAGGTAGCCTGGGCAGAACAGCACTGCATGTTTGAAGGCACCCTTTGCACTAAGTTGCAGGGTAGACTAGCCTTCAGATTGGGGGCAATAAACAGTAATTTTAAGACTGAACACAGTAATATGTAGTACCTTATATGAAAACTCTAAGGCTTAGATGCACAAATATATTTAGGCAGCAATTTAGGCATCTAACTCCAGAACTGTGATCCTCAAAATCTCTGCTCAGCCTAAACTTCAGAGGTACTTCAGTCTTCAATGTCCAAGGGCCCCAAGCATTTACACTTCACAAAACTAACCATTTCTATGCTTACCTCACCTGTGGGGCCAATCAAGTGGGCAGGCAAAACATACACCTACCACATCAGGCTTCACACAAAGTACAGTGGGGACCAGGCTCTTTCAGAGTAGAGATGAAAGTGACCTCCTTGTGTACAGTAGCTCAGACTTGATGACCTACTAAGGAAGCAGGAGACCTAGGATCAATTCTCTCTCGTGCCTGACCATTTTCAATCCATATCTCCCATTTTCTAGGGCAGGGCTATTCAATTGGTATCCCATGGGCCACATGTGGCCCACAAGAGGATATGTTGCAGCCCCCAGGCTCTCACTATCCACTACTCCCTCCATCTTTCCAGCTGCAACAGCAGCCACCCTCCCAGGGGGCAGAGCAGTGTAGCACAGCATGGGGAGCTGAGGGTGAGTTCAGGCCACACAAGAGGTAAGGGGGAAATTAGGGTATGAAGGAGGGAATCCAACCCATGTGGGGCAATAATTGGGGGTGCCGAGTGCAGTTGGAGGGGACAGACTCATGGTTAAACTGTTCCACTTTAAAATGAAACCTTAATATTCATTTAAAAAGAGCGAGCACAACTCTAGCTTAGAGCACTGATCTAGGATGAAGAGAGCCATGGTCTCTGATCCATGCCCTGCTTATATATTTTAATTTAAATAGAGATTGTATAAAATAGATAAAGAGCCCATGGACTACAGACTAGAACACATTTCTCTCCACCTCCCCTAACCTGGGTGAGTGCTCTAACAGAGCTACAGACATGCTTGCTCTGGCACTCTTTCACCCAAGTGACTTTTTAGTATTCTATGCAAAGTGAAGCAGATTCAGCAGACTGGGTTGACAGTTCCCCTACTCTTGAATAGCTTATACTTTTGTAGTTACAAATGCACTATAAGATCACTGCCCAGAATGCCCCCTCTTAAAATGCTGCTGGGCAACGTGGATCCAAATACACAACTTTGGTGATAGAACAGGACCCTAATTACATTAACCAAGTCTCCAGCCAGTTACAAATAATCTCTCTCACACCATGGTTTAGTGGAAAAACCATTAGTTTTGTATCAGTTAGATACCTATTTTGACAGCATCATAGTCAATCCCAGTTGTTACACAAGAGAGATTAATGAGAAACATTTCAAGTTCCCTTTCAAATGCTTTACTTTGATATGGGCCATATGAAATAATTATTTTCTGAACAATGACTAAAAATAGTATATTGTTGTTACATATTTGTTTTTCTGTTACCATAAAAAAGCTCTCAGTTTACAAATAAAAATGCTTTCTTTCTTAACTGCTAGCACTGAAAATGCACACTGGGCTCTGAGAGTTAAGCTGACTGCTTTACTTTTCATGCATAATGACTATCACAGTAACAGAGATACAGGGCTGCTGGCCAAATTATGCTCTCAGTGACACTTGTGCAATGCCATTATCCTTCAATGGATATCAGTGAGGAACAGATTGATTACTTTTTGGTTAGACAGGTGTAACAGAGGACATAATTTGACCTACAGATCTTTATTACTGGCAGTGAAACATGAGAAGGAACAAACCCACCTTGACTTTCAAAGCAGAGACTGAATTTTGCAGGACTGGTAGTTAAAATATATTTGTGAAGTGAACAAACATGAGCTGGAACCACTGTGGCATAATAAACTCTAAAATCATTTTAAACATAGAACTGTAATGAAATAGTGTATTGGTACCTGGTTTCACTGTTACTGTCTCTAAACATAGCAGTTGCTGTCTTGCTAAAAATAGCAAGATAAAACCCCACTATAAGATGAGAAAGGAAAAAAAAACCCAAAATCAGGAGAGGCATTGTTAGCTTTGATCATAGTTTGCTGCTGTGTCTTTGCATTAGACATTATCAGCATAGTAAAGGATACCAAAATTGATTATCCCAATAGATTTCCCACATCAAAACACTTGTATTCATGAATCAATCACCACAGTGCTAGCAAATTAATAATGAGCACTGGTTTGGGAACAGACAGACAGATTGCCAGCACTTCTTATTCTCTACCTTAACAAGTTGCAGTAATGGTAAGTAAATAAGCATAGCCAGGATTGTAAAAAAGAACTGTGCTATAGTTTGCCACCTACCTAATCTCCATGAAATTCTCTCTCTGCCAACTGGTTCAATTTGAGGACTGGCAAAATCATGCAAGGACTGGTCAATCCGATTTTTATAAGTTCTGTACATATTATATAATCACCTAGCACCTGAGGATCTGAAATTGGTTTGCAAAATCAAATAACCAGTTTCCACAGTAAACTTAGTAGCTAAGTAGATTCATAGATTGTGAGGCTGGAAGGGATCTCAGAAGATCATCGGGTCCAGCCCCCTGCACCAGGCAGGAAAGATGGGGGGGGGGGGTCAGGTGACCCCCAAAGTGACCGTCCAAGTCTCCTCTTGAAGGTTTCTAGGGTAGGCGCTTGCACCACCTCTGGAGGGAGCTTATTCCACAGTCTGGTCACCCTAGCTGTGAAGAAGTTTTTCCTGATGTTGAGCCTGAAACGGTCTTCCAGGAGTTTATGGCCAGTACTCCTGATTTTCCCCAAGGGTGCCTTGGTGAACAGTTCCTCAATGAGCCCTTGATGTACACCCCTGATGTAGTGGTAAGCCGCTACCAAGTCCCCTGTCAGCCTTCTCTTTTTCAGGCTGAAGAGTCCTAGGTCCCTCAGCCTTCCTTGTATGGGTTGCTATGCAAGTCTCTGATCAAATGGGTGGTCCTTCTCTGGACTCTCTCGAGCTTTACCATGTCCTTGTTGAAGTGCAGCACCCAGTACTGGACACAGCACTCCAGCTGTTGTCTCACCAATGCTGAGTAGAGTGGAAGAATCACTTCCCTAGTTTTGCTGAAGATGCATCAATTGATGCATGCCAGGGTATTATTTGCCCTGTTGACTACAGCGTCACACTGCCAGCTCAGATTCATACTGTGGTCTATTATTACCCCCCAGGTCCCTTTCATTCATGGTGCTGGTCAGTCTGGTGTTGCCAAGCCTGTAGGTGTGTAGGTGGGGGGTTGTCCCCAGATGGAGCACTTTACATTTCTCCATGTTGAACTTTGATTCAGCAGAAACATTTGATTCCAATCTGCTCAACTTATTAGCCTATCTAGGTCTGCCTGTATCTGCATCCTATTTTCAAGCATGACCATGCTTCCCCATAGCTTGGTGTCATCCACGAGCTTGGCCAGTGAGCTCTTTACCCCCACATCCAAATCATTGATAAACATGTTGAAAAGCACTGGACCAACCAAGTACTGACCCCTGAGGTGCACCACTGGCAACTTCTCACCAAGACGATACAGATCTGTTCATTAGAACTCTCTGGGTCCTATCCCGCAACCAGCTCCCTACCCACCTAAGTGTCTCATGGTTAAGCCCGCAGTCCTCCAATTTTCTCACAAGAACATTGTGGGATACTAGATCAAAGTACAGACAGTGAAAAAGCCTGAGGCCAAATTGATTCAATCTTCACAGGTTAATCTAAGCTGCAGGGAAAGTGCAAAGAATCCTGGGAGACTGGGAGTTAACTTGAATCTGGAAGGGATCTGGGACAATAAAATGATTTAACCTAAATGAGTTAAGTTTGATACTCCAGGTTTATCTTAAACTGTTTTTGGCGATTTTGAAAGTGATTTATGCGCACTGAACTTCTGCTGTGTTATAGATTTGAACCAGTATCTGATTATTTATACCAATTTATGTGTAATTGCTGTCCCTAACCACTATGCCCAGTAGTGATACCCTAAAGCATGCCATGCTGCTCCCATGCAAACTGCCTCTTAAATCACAAGCAATATAGCTGAGACTACATTGGCCCAATTGGTCCTTCTATAGTGCCATGTAGATGCAGCTATAGTACTTCTGGCTTACGAGGAGGCAGAGTATGCTTCAAAGCACAGCTTCAAGGTATGGTTAAGTTTACCATGTAGTTGTGGCCTATGCAACACAAAACTTTGAACTAGTATATCCTTTTTACAGATTAGGAAAGATGTTAAGAATTTGGCTAAAGTCTCACAGCACATCTGACAGTCTTCAAAACAACATACATAATCTGACTTCCAGACAGCAGAAGATGTCAACAGATACTTGAGCAAGGCCCCCTCTACACATTATACGTATCCTGCAATTAGCTGGTTAATTGTAAAATTACCTTAAGATCAGCTACACATAGCAAAGTAGGTATCATGCCATAAAAAGCTTCAACCAGTATAAAATCATTCCCTGAAAATGTGTACTAACTGGTTGCTATCCAGTTTTAATTTGCATGTGCAGCAGGGTCTCCCCCTGCCACTGGGAGCCTTTCAGCTGACAGGGCTCCCAGCCACAAGGGGCAACCCCCCCCAGTGCTGGGAATCACAGCTGCCATGATCCCCCAAGGCTTAGGGGTATGAGATATCCCTGGCCAAGACAGGACTCTGGGTCACAGCTGCATATGAGGTGCAGCCAAGTCCCATGAATTGTGCGACTCTTGGTCCCAGTTTTGCATGGCCCCCCATGGCTTACTTGCAGGTGGAAAGGGAGTCCAGGATCAGGCTTTTGCTAAACCAGCAATGAGGCATGATTGGTTCTAATGTGTGATCCCACAGTCATGCTTTCTGTCATGCACATGTAGCATCACAAGAGGTGCAGTTGTGTGGATCATGCACTAGATCCAACTTTGCATAGAGGGGCTCAAAAAATCATTTCCCAGCATGAACTGCTAAGATTAGAAGTACTTTAATTGAACTATAAAGAATTTGCTAAAATTAAAAAAGGCTTATAGATCCCAAAAGAGCATATTTATACACAGAAACTGTGAAAAAATTAAACTAACACTATGTTTTAGCAAAACCAGAATCACTCACACATTCACAAGGCTCAAGGGAATTCAACTATGGCTTAATGGATGAAGGTGCAGGCCTGATATTGATTCTTATTATATTCATAAATATTCTATTGCAGATTTGCTGCCAGGCTTCAGGTACTGTATCTGGTACCAGCACAAAGGGGGGGGGGATATGGTATTCTTTGATTTCAGCTGTATATTTATTCTTTGGCTTACAAAGGCCCATCACTTAAACAGTCTTTGAAATTATCACCTCACTGAATTTAATGCAGTTTACATTTTTTGCTGCTACTATTGTTTGTCTGAAGGCCATTTTCTACAAGGCTGGAATTTATGGCCGAAACCCAAAGGAAATATTCACAGCTACCTGCACAAAACTCCACAACACTAGGTAGTATTTCTAGCCCTTAAAGGTAAACTGTAGAAAAATAATGAAGATTCTGTTTATCTGAGCACAATGCACTGAATACCACCCACTCACAAGGCTGTCTTCTACCAAAATATCTAATTCTGTTGCAAATGAAATAAACAAACAAATCAATAAAATTCACAACTTGTTAGTTTAGTGAAAGCCTATGTAGAGAATACTATATTGAAATAAAATTGTCCTATTTCAATTTTGGCTAAGTCAATAAAATTACAATTTAAGCTGCATGGACTTTCTTTAGCTGGAAATGTGGCTGTATTTCTAATGCATGAGAAAATGGTTTAACACCAAATGCCTCCCCTGACATGCAATCTGTACAAGCTATAACCTGTCATGACCCAAAGGCATGATTTTGTGTGTGCTTTGGCACCAGAATTATCCCCGCCAAGTTGCAGCTTCATTGCACGGGAGAGTTTCCTGTTGCAGAGGAAAACCCCGTTGCAGGGACGAGTTTCCCGCCTATTTGCAGCTTCTTTTGCAGAGTGCATTGCTCAAGTTGCAAGAGAAATGCACGGTGCAAAAGAGTTCCCGCCACCAGTATGCAAATTCATTCCCCACTATTGGCTAGTTTTAAATTATTCCCACATGGCAGCTAACAATTGGCCTGTTAGCCGTATAAGAGGCTTGAGCAGTTTCCGCCCAAGCCGAAGAGGACTCCACATCCATCTCGTGGGGACTCTGGATACACGGCAGGGTAATAGAGACCCTGTGTGAGATTCAGAGGAGCTTGGCGACCTGATCCATCGCCCACCTCTTCCCGTCTTCGATCGCAAATTTTATAAGACGTATCTCCGATTTCGATTTTGGTGGCGCATTCACCCAGAGCATCCGGAGCTCTGTTCCGTGGAGCCTAGCAACCTCCACGCGACTGTCCGTGTTGTCTGCGTCTGTAACCGCAACTCAAGCAAGTTCTCCAGCCTACACCACTGCCATCTCGGTGTAAGTAAACAATCTTTAAAACTACCACTAAGCGTTTGTGCCTAATTCCAGCTCGTCGCCCTCCCTCTCCGATCCAGCGTGCCCGGGCTGCTGGCCGCAGCCCGCGTGCAGCATGAAAAAGGGCTCGGGTCGCTCCCAGCCCGCACATAACCTATCTTCTAAATGGAAATGTTCATGGCCAGATATAATAAGAATATAGATTAAATCATCTCTTACTTCATTTCAGAAAGCTATAGATTATATTATTTATTTTTAATATCATGATTTATACCAAAGAATTTACCTTTGTTCACTAATATGCTTGTAGTTCAGGTTACAGATGGCCAATAGCTCATGCATGGAGAAGAGTTAAAATGAGGCATATAAAATGGCCCACCGAGCATCACCAGAGCAGATAATTAAAGCTTACCAAACAAGAGATTAATAAAACTTTTCCTGTGGGCATATATGTCTAAGTGGAAACCTTCTGGCATTAAAGTCAGGTTAGCATTTTTGGTACCAAACATTATTATACACATAACACATACACAGAACAGCTATGCAAGCCCTTCATAAGTCCAGAAAAATGTTGAGATCTGTGGGTTTAGTTCAGATCCATTACTAATTTTCATGCAGTTTAATTAAACACATCTTAAAATATAATTTAGGGGAGACAGCATTTACATACTAAGCCCACAATAATGAATTTTAGGCAATGTTTAGACAGCAACCTATTTTCACCGTTGCATTATATTATATAGTTAATTACTTCTGTAATATACTGGAAAATTTGATTTACTATGTACTTTTCACATGAATGACTTTCACAAATTCTGTTAAAATAATGCGTACTGAAGGCTGTAGAAAAATTGTAGTACTGAAAAACAGTGCAATGCAAAACTACACTGCAATGCATATGCTAAATGGAACAAAGCGAAATACTTGCTATTCACCCCTTAAAGCTCTCCATTGCACACGAACCACAACATCACATTTCTGGTGAAAGGTAAAGAAGCAGAGATATAGATCCACTCTATTCAATGCTCTTTAGGTCTTATACAGCTAATCCAGATGCATGGTTTTTTTTATTCAACTAGAATAGAAATATCAGATTTCGCATAAATGAGTAACTGTTATCTGGTTTTAGCCTTAAAACACTCACCTACATCACAGAAGACAAGCACAGGAAATCATACCTTTTCTGAAAGTGCATGTGTGTGTGCACCCACACACACACACACTCAAGAGCCAACCTGCATTATCTTCTGAATTACTATCCCATCTTCATTTGCAATCTGAGTTAATGTAACTTGTACTCAATTATTCAGAGCCTTTGAAATCCCATCATTAGGTGGATACATAGTGATTTAGGAGCTTAATTTAAGGATTCTGTTTTTGAAAATGTTGCTTCCTGTATATAGAAACATTCACGATAATTGCGTTAATGTACTGTAAATGTAAATGTGTATATTGCTACCGCTGCAACATGCATTGAACACAGCAAAATGTTTAAGTTGCTAAGAGAAAAGTGTAAATACGAATACAGCTTTAATATGGGGGGAGAAAAAGGCCTCATCTTAGATTTGAGTACTAGGGCTGGAGCTTGGGCCCAAGCTACTGCCTAGCCATGGCCAAGATGGCTTGAGATAGCTACTGCAGCACAGAAAGTGTCATATGGTGGGGAAGTGAAGAAGAAACCATGCAGCACAGGGATGGGGAGGGGCAAGTATGAGGGGATGGGAACCACAGAGGAAACTACACGCTGTCCCCCACTACCGTGCGGGAAACTGCATAGTGTGAAGGGTAGCGCAGGGGATACCACACAGTCTAGGGGAACCCAAGTCACAAAGGTCGGGGGGTAGGGGAAGGGAGGAGTGGGAGACTGAGCAGTGAGTGGCAGCAGGAGCACAAGGAAAAACGCACAGTGGCAGGGGACCTACTGAAGCTTCAGCTCCAGCTCCAGAGCTGGAGCCAGAACTGCTACCGCCGCCACTACCTGGCCAAGGTCAGAGCTGGAACCAAAGCTGATGCCAGGGGGGGGGCGGGTGGCAGTAGGGGCAGGTACCAGGGGAGTAGCAATAAAAAAGTTTTATATAAAAAAAACTCATGTTCAGCAGATTTTATTTTTCCACAGAGGACAAACATGACAACTCTAAACTTTGTTTTATTTTCTGTGGAATGATAAAAGGAACAGACAAGTGTTAAAGATTCAAACCTGAATGTCTTAATCCTTCTGGTTTACTAGCTGTCATTTCTTACATGAAATGGCAATGTTTCTCTACAAATTTTCTCTTTTTTTTTTTTATACATACCATAAATAAGAGAGGCCAATGTAGTTATCCTACTGTATGAAAGTGACCCTTTGAAGCTTCACTGTGGAAGTTATAAAACATAAACAGAGCATCTTTCAAAAGCAAAAGATTTCACAGAATTTTACAAGCATTAAGTTTCCCAGCACACTGTGAGATAGACAAAATAATTTTCCCCCAAATTACTGACAGAGGAAACTAAGGCACACAGAAAGCAGCTTTCCCAAAAAGTCTTTCTTCACTGAAAAAGCCTAAGGAGCTATTTTATACTGTTGTGCTTCCATCACCAGGGTCAGTAATGGGAGTGTGATTATAGCAGAGCTGCCGGCAGCGGTTTCACCATCATGTCAAGCAAACTGACCAGAAGCATATTTTTGCAATGTGATAAATGTTACTGGTCCTTGAGGGAATCAAATTATCATTAACAGAACTGTGCTAGTGTAACAACAGCAGGAAATATTTTGGAAAAAATTATTGTTCAGAACCATTACTGTCCACTTGTATGCTCTACAATCCCATTCCCCCACAAAACATTTTTGTGTAACTGGTTAAAACAGAAGACATAATTACAGAATATGCTATATACTTTCATTAGCTATTTTCTAAATGCATCAAAACATTTCAGATTATTGCAATTGCTTTTTAATGTTGGTAAAATTAGACTATTAAATGTTATTTGCTAAAGTAAAAAGCTGTAGCTAGTCAACCTGGGATGCATTTTACATTCTTTATTATATTCAACAGAACTTTAGTATCTTTTAAATGCATAAAGTTATGTGCTTTATAGTTTCAGTTGCTCTAAGGAACTTGTTTATAAATCCATCAAAGGTAAAAAGCTAAAGACCAAGCGGCCTAATTCGATTTCCCATGCTGGACTCAATATTTCACTCTTATGATACATGTATATGACAAACGAAAGAAGGAATATTCTAGCTCAAGGGTTGCATACAGTTGGGCTGTTTAAAACCCCCCATACTGTAAGGTATGTGCTGGGCTGGAAAGCTCTCACAGTGCTTACCAATTAATCTTTATAGTCAAGCTGTATTAAATTAGAGTTACTGAATTATTGATCAATTTATGTCAGAACCATACTTATCCTCATCTGCCCCAGAAACTGAGTAGACCTAAAACTAACTTTTCACTACCCATTTCTGCCCCTACTCCTATCCAGGCTGCATCTTTGGATGTGCATCTTCTGTAATAAGTCACACAGAATAGACCTTTAAGTGAATGAATATTTAACTTAAATTAATATGTTTTACAGTATGATCAGATTATTAAATAGAAAAGAAAAATGGTAACTGTAAATTTCACAACTGCCTCAAGTTTTGATTTTGGAATATTAATAACTTAAAGCATTTATGCTTTTTCCTTTGCTATTGTAACCCATCTGCCAGGTCCCAGTGGCAGTAGGAGGAATGGGTTAAAATTACAGTGGATTTGGTTCAATCCCCCACCCAGAAAGCTGGGAAAACTCCACCTAACTGGAGGTCCTATAAGAACAACTCAGCACTCGCAAGCAATTTTGTAATACAAATTAACATTTTATTAAAGGTAAATGAAAATGATTAGGCCTTATCAAACCCCACCCCCCAATTATTAAATACCCCGGCTATTAAATACCCCTAAATATCAGAACCCCAACTATTAAATATCCCAAAATATCAAATATTTTGCTCAGAGAGTGCCAATGGGGTCAGAATCGCCACCATTGCTCAGCAATTGCAGCTTAGGGTCTCCATTGCCTGATGCCACTCTCTGAATCACTGCCTACCGCCTCTCATGATCATTACCTGCTGTTGCTTGGAGGCACTGGTGAGGGCACCTCTTCTGGGATCTTAGTTATTGGTCTCTTTAGTAAGAGAACTTCAGCTTACAAGTTTCAGAACACTCAGGTAAAATAGGTATGATCTTTGTTGTTAGACAGCTGCAGGAGAAACGCCATGAGCAACACAAGAGCTTTACGTGGCCTTCATTGACCTAAGACCTTTGATTCAATCAAAAGAGAGGTGGATGGATGCCAGCCAAAATTTGTTTCCATTATCAGGCTCCTTCATGATGACATGGCAGCAATCATCCTAAGTAATGGCCTGTCACGGCGTGATGACTCAAACCAAAATTCTAGTCTACCAGGCTGTTGTCATCCTTGTCCCGCTGTATGAATGTGAAACTTGGATAACATCAAAGACACCTACAAGCTTGGGATCTCTTTGGAAAATCCCCCATATCAACTGGAAAGACAGACAAATGAATACCAGTGTTCTAGCCATGTTTGAAGCCAGCATTGAAGCCATGTTGACATGGCACAAGTTCCATTGGACAGGGGATGTCATAAGGATGCCTGACAACCAGCTCCCAAAACAGGTTGTATACTCACAGTTCACCAATGGTCACTGCTCAAGGTGACCAAACGAATAGAATCAAGAGCACTTTGAAGGCCAACTGGCCAATCTGAAGAAATGCAATACTAACATCAATACCTAGGAGACACAAGCACCAAATCATCCCCAATGGCACTGAGATGTGTGACAAGGCATTCATCATTTTGAACAAACCCACCTCACTATGGAGGCAGATAGATGAAAAGAACAAAGGGAAAGAACTGTAACCAGGATCTACTCCCTTCTCCAATAGCTATCTGCCACATCTGCATTCAGATATGCAGATCTCAAATGAACCTCCTCAGTCATCCATGACCTCACCAATGACTTCCCTATTCACCAGAAGACTGTCATCCTCATATCAAGGGACTGATGAGAACGACTACTGAAGATTTCACCAGCTTCAGTGACAATGCCTTTAAAGAGGGCCTCCACAATGGAGTCTCCCTAGGCCCGGGGTGGGCAAAATGCGTCCCATGGGCCAGATGCGGCCCACCAAGCCATTCTATCTGGCCTGTAGGGCCCCTAAAAAATTTAGAAAATTAATATTTATCTGCCCTGGACTGCCTGTCATACAGCCCTTGATGGCTTGCCAAAACTCAGTAAGCGGCCCTCCGCCCAAAATAATTGCCCGCCCCTGCCCTGGGCTCTCCTCAGTCACAGCCCTGAAGCTTTCTTTCTTAAACACCTTAACTGCCCCTCAGAGCCCTTCTGCTCCCGCTGCCATCCCTTCCCTTACTCCCTTTTGTGCCCTAACTGCCATGAAAACTTCCAGTCCCAAACACAAGTCTTCTGCAGCCCAGAAGTCTTCTGTAACTTCCAAATGGAAAAGATCAGGGAAGGAGTGCTAGTGGTATAAAGATTTGCCACCCCCTCCCCACCACCCTTCCTTGGCTCCTTATATTTAATCTTTTCAAGCATAAATCAGTAAATGAACATAAGCAGTCTTAAACTTTTGAAACTACATACCTAATGAGTATATGCAAATTTTAGAACACACAGTAGGTTACATGACCAAACGTGCACGAGTAGGGTTGCACTATTGCCATTTAGACAGTAGATTGAGTACTCTAGTATTTATAAGAATGCAAATCCGATTATAATTGCATTTTGAGTTCTAAAGACACTAAAAGGTTTTTAAGTCCTTTAAAATGTGTTGTCCTAGATATTTCTGATCTAATTAGTTACCTAAAATGTCCTTCAAAATTCTTAAACAAGTCCATTTCAAAAGGAAAAATATTGAATATTCTCCTGATAAACATACCATTAAATAAAACAATTTACTGTGTAACTATATATATATATAAAAGAGAGCGAGAGAGAGAGAGAGAGATGGAATAAGGACTAATGGTTTATTCACTGAATGAGAAATATACAGGATGCCAGATATACTACATTTTTACTAAAAGCAATCAGTAAGCAATATTCAAGTCTCAACTCACTATGCATGGTAGCTGTCCAGTTCCTATTGATATTTGTGGCCATGTCATAGTATAAAAGACCCATGCAAAAACTTGATAGCATGTCATGTAGAGTACTGCTTTGTCATTTTCAGCAACATGTAAAATGTATGACCTCCAATTCCAATTTTTAATATAGCCCATGAAATTGCACAGTAGTGTAATTGGTTTAAGTTTTTGCAGTTCCTCATTTGCAGTGTACAATGGGTAACATTAATCACCACTCTGAAGTTAAACAACTTAAAGGTGAGGCATCTCGTAAGTACAGTTAAACATTTATACAAGTTTATAGCATTTATCTCCCATCAATTTATAGGGCATGACATTTTGTATAGAAATCTGAATTCTAACCTCACTGAAGTGAATGGCAATATTTTTATTTGTTTCAATGGGGCCAAGATTTAATGTATGATAAAGCTTGTCACTTTCTTTTAAAAAGGCATCATTTTTTCAGTATAATTTTCCCATGACATTTTCCAATCATCCCTGTGAATCAGCCCTAAATGGAATGAATTAATTATGAAATCATGTTCACAGATAAGAATGAAATTTTCCTTTTAAAATTTTACCTCTTATCAGCGTGGAAAAAAAATTCTCTCTTCGTTGTCTGTCCAGAGAACATGGAACAAAGCCCATAATTTCATTCAAACAACAGGAACAAAAGAATGGATAAAGCGCAGCTATTATCATTTAGGCCAGGGCTGTTAATGATATGGCCCACAGAGCCATATGATCCAGCCTGTGGAAGAGCCCTTGGACAAACCCCACACATCGCACACAGCACACACTAGACCTAGTGCCACAAGCGCTACAGATGACAAAGGGGCAGGCCAGGGTGCATGCTGCATGTAGTACCCACACTGGACCAGCCTTGTGCACTAGCTTTGGGGGTGGTCCAGATCAGGCCCAGAGACCAGCCCTATGCACATCATGCAGCACATGCCTTGTGCCAGCTCCACACAGGAGCCCAGCTTGGGGCCAGCCGACTGCACACAACATGCAGGGCTGGTCCAGGGTATGTAGTGCATGAGATGCCCACATTGGACTGGCACTGGCTCCAGCGCCTGGGGCCAGTCTGTGGGTCCAATATGGCTCACAGACTGGCCCTGTGCCCTTTATTTTGGCACCTCTGAATTAAGCTAATCCTGAACCATCTTTGGCCCTGATTGGCAAAATCCACTATCCAAACCCCAAATAAGTGAACTCTGGCATAAAAAGAGTTAAAACTACTATCATGCTATATTTCAGCAACTTGCCTACTTTCTAAAGCAGAGGTTTCCAAACTTTCTCTTACTGCATATCCCCTTCCAGATTTACCAGCTGCCTGCCTACCCCTACCAGCATACATTTTATATTTAACCCCTTAAATGCAAATTGCGTGACCAGTTGTCCACTGTCCTGGAAATGCACATGGAGAGTAGGGAAGTTAGCAGAGGAATAACTCATGAAAATAGAATTTAATGTACAAACTTCAAAGCTGCCCTTTTATCCAATTCTCAATGCAAGCTGACATAGTAAACCATTCCTCAAAATGAAGAGCAACAAGGAGCACAAGACTTTAACTAAAGGTATTATGTGATGATCCCTGAGTGTATCATTAACTTCTGCAAGAGGTTTAATGAGTTCAAAAAACTAATATCTTTTCTGGTTTACTTTGTTTTAACATGCTCCTTTGTGAAGAGCTTTCAAAAAGTAAACTGATTACTAAGTTTGTAAATTTCTCATAGCTTTTTAAGGAAGAAACAGATATTGTGATTTTTTTTAATAAAGGAAAATGTTTCTCGATTCTCCCATATGCTCAACTCTCTGTTCTTTCCCCCCATTTTAGCAACTGTCATTGCTTCCAGTTTTGGAGGCCCATATTAAATAGACCTGATTTTCAGAAAATATTGTGCAAGTGTTCCCTAAAGGAAAAGGCATTTTAAAAGGTACCTCAAGTTGGGCACTAGTAACTTTGAAAACCTTACCTTTAATGTCAAACAGAAGCAGTTCTACTACATACAGTTGGGCTGAACCTGTACAACTGGCCTGAACCACCTCATTTATACTACACAATAGTAATTTTGGTCATTAACAATTTAGTGGGGATTTAAATCAGCAAACATGGAGGGAAGTGCCCTGTCCCACACCTAAATCATCAAATCATCCATGACACACTTGTCTTTTTAAAATCTTCTCTCTCAGCTGTAAATGTGATATTGAGTCTTACTGAAATCGCATTAAAATAATTCTCTCAGGCAGATAATATAAATAAAAATGTGCTATGGAATACAGATACCAAGTTTCAAATACTGGATGTAGCACCCTTTCCTTTTTCTCAAGATGGTTCATTTTTAGCAACAGGAACAGAATGTAGCAATTTAATAACTATTCTATACAGACCCATGGAGCCATCATGACCCTCCACCAAAGCTTTTAAGAGGTAAGGAATTTGTCCATTTCCAGAAATAGCAATTGTTTGTGAGATGAAATTTTGGGACTGTACTATAGAGAACACATGTTGTTCTTTGTTAAACCTCCAAAACTCATTGACAGTGAAAAGAACAGGGTGGTTGTTCAAGATGTTGGAAGCATTATGATCACAGTTATTTACTTCTCGTTCTTTGAGATGCTGTATTATTTCTAGTCCTATAGATATTCTTCCCTGAATAACTCAATTAGTTAATCAGTATCTTATTGTGTCCTCCTTTCTGATTCCTTTCAGTGCTGTCTAAACATCTTTAAACAAATGTTAATTTAGTTAATTAGATACCATGAGTAAAAAAAGTAATGTCCCTGAATGTTTCGTTTTAGGTACATCAGATTATATGGAATGTCTTGTAAGAGATAATTAAAGTACCAGGCTAAATAACACATTTTCAGGCAACAGATTAGGAAGTAACTTGAGTAAACTGTAGATCAAAAGAAAAAAAATACATTATGTTTTCATATTTCCCCTTTTTCTATAACAGTTCTAACTAGAAATTGGGAAAGAAAAAAAAGAAAAGTAGCCAATACATACTGAATTGCATAGAATTAGCTAAGTCCCAACAAATACTTAAAATATGAATTTGAAAACACAGAAAAAGTACTTTTATTGTAACCCTTGCATCTTTCAGACATACCCAAATATAGTAAATACTATATTTTATTGCATACAATATACATCTTTTTCCCAAAATCTGCCCCTCCCCCCAGCAAAAAAAAAAAAAAAAAAAAAAAATTGGCATGCATGTATTAAGCAGGTAAGCTGATTTTCTGACCAGGACAGAAGCACTCTACTTTGATTCCCACTCCATACTACAGCAACTGTTACATTACTATTCAGGCAGCTGAGAGAGTCAATTGACATAATGGCTCATTGTTCTTCACTCCAGAAGTGTTACTTATAATCTCTCCTTTTTAATGGTCTTCATGTTCCACTAATCAAGCTAATCTTCCTTAGAGCAATTCTGCTTCTGGTTTCTCTCTTCCTATTTCATTTTTCAGGAACGGCTAGCATCTCAGCTTTAGTTAAGCATGGAAGGGAGACTAAGTCAACTGACAATTAGGCTCTATTCCTCCTTCATGGAGCCATAAGTCTAAAAAGGTATGTATCATATTCTGGGACGTGCTGTATGTGATAAAATACAGCATGCTTGATAGAATATTCCTAGAAGCAAATTGGCACTATGCAGGTATGCCTACACATGCGCTTGAATGCACATTAGCCTATTTTAATGTACATTACAGCATCACAAAGAAGTGCTACTTAGTTAATGTGCTTTAAAATAAACTAATGAGCATTAAGCATTACTTTAAAATAATGCTCTTTAGTCAATTCACATTAGCACAGGTTAATGCACATTTTCCTAGTGCCTCAGGATGTCTCTACTTGTGCTCCACAGTGGAGGAGCAGGCGCTTTAATTAAAGTGGATCCGAGACCTGCTTGTATCATCTGACAGGATCTTGTAGGCTCAAGATTATTAGAGTAAGTACTGATCAGCTATTAAACTAATTGTTCTTTGGTATACAAATTCATCCATGTGTCTGTTTTTATGCTTACAGAGGAGTAAAACATAGTGTGCATACTAACAGAACATAAAATGTTATCAGCGAGACAGAATACCGTAAATAATTAACCTGATTTTGTTACAAACGTAAATCTTAGATGTCTGTCAGAATATCCATAAAACCTAGTCATATTTGAAGCAAACATGAACCATGTGCCAAGTCCTGCTTTTCCATGGAAACCAGAGTTTGTGGTTTTGTACATCACTGATGCAGAAGCAGGTGAAATGTCATGTTTTAGACTGGATTTCATTCTGTGACCTAAATTTGGCTCTGTTTCGGAACCCAAATGAATGTAGGCCCACCCGTGTTGCTGGGTCATGCTCTCATGCAGTTGCTGTGGATTGAAAAGGGCCCTGCCCCCACAGGCTGCCCTACGGGGCCCTACCCAGCCAACTAGGGCTCCATGACAGCCCTGCCTGGCTTGGGCGTGGGGAACCATGCAGTCCCAGCCCCAGCTTGCTGGGAAGGACCCGACAGCCCAGCCCAGGCTGGCCCCTCTGCCTCCACCCTCAGCAGCACTTGCAGCTGGCTGGGCTCAGCCCTGCAGCCCCAGCTGCTAGCTAAGCAGGTGGATGGCAGGGGCCATGCCAGCTGGCTCTGGCCATGCTCCCTCCCCTGCCACTGAATTGACAAGGGAGAAAATGAGTGACAGGAGCCACAGTCCTCTGGTAAGGGAGGGAGGGAATAAGCCCCCTCCCTGCTCCCTTTGCCTCAAGGGGCCATGAGTCTGGGGAGGCTCCCACCTTCTGTCTGGCTAGAGAGCAGAGGGGTGGGACCAGCCCTGCTCTCTGGAGCAGAGAGCAGAGCCTCAACTCAGGGCTACAAAGCATCTGGGATGCTGGGGGGCTGTGATTTAACTCAAAGCAGGAAAGGGTCTGGGACAGAAGTTGAATAAACCGGTTTGAACCAAATCAGTTAAGTCTGATACTACATTCAACCAGCTTTATCTTAAACCAGTTTCAGCCATTTTGAAACTGGTTTATGTTCACTGAACTTATGTTCTGTTACAGGTTTAAACCAATTTCTGATCACTTAAACCAGTTTATGTACAACTTCTGTCACTAGCCAAGAAGACTGCGATCATTTACCAAGGGGTGAAAAAAAAAAAAAAAACAATACTTGACATCATTCTGGAGGATAAATCTCTTGGTGTCATTGACAGTTTTTGCTACCTGGGTTCCAAGATTAGCAGGAATCTTAACCTTCAGACTGAACTGACTAACAGAATTAAAAAAGCATCTAAGAATTTTGGGCTATCACAGAAACATGCATGGAGTAAAAGCAAACTATCAGCTAAGGTAAAAATACTAGTGTAGGAGACCTGTGTGCTATGTCCTGATTTATGGTTCAGAAACATGGACTACATATGCTAGGCATACCAAGAGACTAAAAAGCTTCCACATGAGAGTCTGCATAAGATCCTAAAAATAAAGTGGGAAGACAGAATACCAAACACAGAGGTACTGGAGTACACAGGACTTACACACTTATAAACCACTATCAAAAAGAAAAGGTTGCAATGGATCGGCCTGTCAAGAGAATGGGAGAAGACCATATCCTCAAGAATATTTTGTATAGTGAGATTCAAGACAGCCCTGGAAAGTGAGGTCACCCTCCATGGTGGTACCACAATGTGTGGAAAAATAATATGAAGTCATTTTACAGCAGCGTAGAAAGCTGGGAGGAGGGTGCAGAATCCCATGCAATCTGGAGGGAACATCTGGTACTGGGTAAGGCTCAACATAAAAAAGCTTTGATCCAGAGGATGGAAGCAATGCAAGAAAGAAACAGCAGTATGCTGTAAATCTGGACTCCAACTCAGACCACATATAGATTTGTGAAACTTGTAACAAGCTGTGTCACTCTGGAATTGCACCCGTCAGCCACAAAAGGATTCATCAGGCATCTGACTAGACCTGTTAAGTATACACCATGAAGGTGCACACCTACTCCATGAATGCTAGTCTTGTGCATCAGTCAAGATGATTGTGACATTTTATTACAGAATTAAACTAAAACCTTTGGAATGTTCTGTACAGATATTTTTTAATATCCAGAAAATATTGAAAGAAAGACTGGTCACTAATACCTGAATTAAATGGTAGGATGAGTTAGTAGTAACTGCAAACTTTGTACTATTGATGAAAGCTGACATATTTGTACTTTGGTCTTGTCTTCACTAAAGAAAGAGCTGCTTAAGATTCTTAACATGGTAATTAACTCAAGGTAAAACCCTACTAAAGTCAAGGCAGCTGCAGAATAGTTTAAAGATCATGATAAAGTCCAGGTTTGCCAGTTGTTTTTACTTCAACCTGCCACCATATGAAAATCAAACTCCTTTGTCTTCACTAGGAATTTACCTAGCTTACAGGTGTTAACTAATCATAACACAAGGTAAAAGTAACCCTTTATTCCTAGGGAAGACAAGTTCCTGGAGAAGAACTTTAACTTTAGCAAATTAAAGACTTTTATTTCAGTAAATAATAGAAGTCTTAAGAAGTGAACATCATTTTCTGTGATTCTATGATCTCAGCCAAAGAGAAACATGTAAAAAAAACCCAACTAGCATACCAAATGGAGAACATGAATGCTATTCAATGAAACCTGCTGCTGATAAAATAGCTAACAACCCTTAATGAGGTTTTTGCTAACTAGACCATTAACACTGAAAATAGGGCATTTTATTACACGTGAGCTTCTCCTTGGCTCAAACATATACTCAGAATCTGACCCAAAATTTCTGTATCTAAGTGTTTTTGATAAAAAAATTTTGCAAAGTACACTATGTTTCAGAAACGGCATTAATTACTGATCGCTGAATAGTAACAACTTTTTTTCTTCATGATAGAATTAAAAATATTTCAAGATAACAAATAAACACTATTATTACTATGGCTTTATACTTTGGGTTCTTATTACAGCAAACCAGCTGTCCACAAAGCTCAATTTAATTAAATACATAGGCTCCATTGATAAAGAATCTCTTTAAACTGGTATCTCCCATATACTTTTAAATAAAGTGCACACCATTTTTATTTTACACTTTCTACCAAGACATTAAATATATGATTCTTCAATGAAGGATAGTACATTAGAATTTCAGTTCTTGTGTGTGTGTGTGTGTGTGTGTGTGTGTGTGTGTGTGTGTGTGTGTGTAATATTAATTCCCAGTAACAAATCTTGCCAAGAGATTTTAATTTGATTTTAATATATTTTAATATGTTTTGAAGTTAATTGTGTGCTTAAAGAATTTTATTCATGCAACTTATTTAAGACTAAAATTCTCTACCAAGTGTACCTCGATATAACAGCATTTGGTCAAACAACTTGAATATCAACTTGTGTAGCAGCTATTACAGCATTTATCAAAAGGTATTTCATTAAACTGAAATGTATAAATATTTTGTACATCTTAATTAAGTGTAGGCCAAGAAACTTTACCTGGATTCCAAATTAGATAGTTCCACAGGTGTAATTATAGCTACTATACAGTTTAATGGAGCATTTACTTGCTTTGATGAATTAACAAAATATCCATCCACAGCCATTTTTTTCAGCACCACCTAAAGAGAGCTAACTCTAACTACCTCTGCATTTGATGGGTAAAATTATCATCTTACATGATCAAGAGATGTTACTGTTACTCACCAATAAAGTAGTTGTTTCCTAGTGTGAGTATTTCCTCAGAAAGAACGAGTCCACCCAGTGCCTGGAGGAGAGTAACACTTCTGCCTTCTATAAGTGAGCACTGTTTAAATCCAGTTGTTGTAACTTTCCATAACAAGATAAGAGAAGCTGTGGCATCTTGCTTTATTCTAGGCAAGAATGATAAAAATAATCACATCATATCAAGGGAAATTGGCCTTATAAAACACATCATTTCAAATGAAAATCAAAGAAACAAGGCTCAAATATGCAGAAAGGCTGAGTTTCTGCAAATAAACTATGTGCGTTAGCAAACGTAAATACATTTATTAGCAAACAATTTTCACAGCAGTAGGGGTAGATCCATGCATTCTACTTCCAAAACATTCCCCATACAACATTCTTCATGAGTAAGAGCTGATTAATGGTGTACCTGAAAGCAGATACAATCACTGATAAATTTATTAATGGGATTCTATGACAGTTGACTTCACTGACCCAGGAGAATCTACTCAGGCATGTATTTTTGTGTATTCTGGTTATCCATTAACTTAGAGAACCATCTTAATGCCCAGTTAATGCAGTCTATAATATAACAGCAAAAAAGCAGATTATTTACTCATAGATCTTGTAAATAAATATCTTATATTTATACAACAGGTTGCCCAACTATGACTACATCCCTAATAATTTTAAGTGGTACTTTTCTCCACAAAGGTTCCCTCTGCTAGTGCTCATGTTAACATGTAGTCAAGGTAGGAGATTGAAGCCAATTGAAATCTTGGGTTTTCTGTTGTTTTGTTGTTTTTTTTAAACACATTGGATAAAATGTTCAGAACAATTTATTCTTGTAAATAAAATGAATCATGCCATGTTATCAAGGTCACTAAGATCTGTAGCAAGTTGCTGGATAAGAAAACTTACTGCTTAAAGTAAAACCACCTAGGGGAAAGTAAATCATGTATAGTCAGTCTCGCAATATTTCAGAAAATTTTCGGACACACCACGCCAATAACTTACTTCTATTGATCTGCCCTTTTAGTGCACTGTTTCCATACCTAGCTATGAAACATGTGAAATATGAATCTTATTGTGTATCTGGCAAGTATCCAGGTATCTGCATCAGTTTGTCTGAAAGAACCTCAACTAGGATTGAACAGATCTCCAAAGGCTCAACATTCAACGTATATAACCATCCAAAAGTCAGAAATTAATCTGAATCTCTATTTATGGGAAATAGGGCTGTAAGTCGCATGAGAATCGAGGGCTCTTGTAGAATTTCATCACATACAGGTGATTTTAGCCATGGCAGAAATACAGTAAGAGCAGTCTTTCCCATTTCCATGCTTTTGCTTGCAGTTGGAATCAAGAACCATAGGCTTTTATTAATGTTATTCATGCAAGGATAGAGCCTCTTACAGCTGGAGTGTTTGAGGCTCAAATTTTGGGCACTATTTTGTGTCTATTTTTAATCCAAGTTGATGTATGTATTTCTAACAACTTCATGTAATCTTAATATGAGAGTAAGGAGTGTCACAGTTTAGTAAAATTCCATTAATTTTGATAATGGAATTTGATCTCATCTCAAGTGACTGTTCTTTTAGAAATGGTTGTCAGATGTAGTACATCTGCATTTGAACACAGAAAGTATGGGAACACAGAAATGATTGGGAAACTGGCATTTCAGCTTGTTAGCAGCATAAATACATGCCTATTAAGGGATGCTTGGGGGGGAAAAAAAAGGTAGTAGAGCTTTTCCAAATCAGCTGCCAAACACAACTGACAGTGCAAATGATTTGTGCTCATTTGATTTTTTTTCTCCTTTAGTGTGTCTCAGTACATCCATGAGCCCTCCTAGGCTCCTCAGAATTGCCACCTTATTAGCAAGACTCAGATTTCTTTCAGACTCTACTAGACTCCTTGAGAGTACTTGTGTTTGGCTTCTTAATGTATGGTGGGAAAGTAGTGGCAGCATGCTTGTGAAGCCCATTCACCCACGGCATCTCCTGAAACGAGACCGCTAATGTCTGTGCAAGTTGGATCCTATTTCTCCTTTCTTACACACTTTCATGAGGAATGAAATTCAACAACATTAATATTTAAATTGCCACCACTGGGCATGATTTAATGCCCCAAAGGGATGAACAGACTTGGTCCCTCTTAGGATTTCTTGTTACAGGTTCTTAAAGACTCAAAGTGGACCCTGTTTCAAAAGTTAACTCAGTTTCTTATTTTGTGATGGTTTTGAAAAAATCTGGTGTTTGGCTGATGTTTTATATGGAAATGGAGATCCTGGACCATAAGATGGCAGCATGAAAAAGGAGAAAGTAGTATGCTATTTCAGGAGAAGTCTAAAATGACGGATCTGGCACCCCTGGCAGATGTGAAATTAAAGCATAATAGCATCTGATGCATGATCCCAACAATCACACTGATTGAACCTGGGATCATGACAATCAAATAATCATCCTAGGGCAGTTCTGACTTGCTGGTAGCTGACTGGGACCCTTTTGGGGATCCAGCCTGAGGATGGTCCCTGCATGGTGCCATACAAACCAACAACATAGATATTACACATTTTTTCACATTTATCAGGATTTTATGGCTCTATAAATGTAGCCAGTTGCCATTTCTGCCATTACAATTAACAACTTAATCACACTAGAAAAATAATGTGCCAGGGGTTTGGAAGACAGACAGCTTTCCTTTCAAAACTACTGGAAATAAATTCAGTACTAAACACTACCATAAAAAATGTGTGTATATTCCAAGCTGATTTGACAAAAACTTATTCTTACTTGATTGATGTGTTCTGGGGAACTTCAAAGGTGATAAGCCGACCTCCAGCAGAGTTGTTAGAACTGGCATTTCCACAAGCCACGTCTGGTATTATCTGAACAGAATAAAGACTGATGAGATTTTTACGGTTAAAAAGAAACAAAGCTAAATATATCATGGGGAAAAGGGATACAAGAATGGCACCAGTAACCTAATCTTGATTACGGCAGACACTGAATGCGTTGTCATCAATATGCATGTGAACTGATATATTCTTATGCCAGCTAGGGTATTCTGAAAACTCATTTCAGTGAGCACTTACTATGAGAGGTACTGCATTAATCTTTGGGAAAATGATAAATCAATTTATATTACTATGGCAATCCTACATTTATTTGATATGCCAGTGAATCCATGAGTAGATAATATATGATCCCAGTTGATTTACTGATATGATGTTTCAACTGTGCTTCTAAAACAATAGTAATTTAAACAAAACAACAAACCCACAGACTCCTTACAGAATACTCTTCAGCTTTATCCGAGCAATAGCAATAACGAAGCTCACAATAAGAGGCTTTCTGCAAAAAAAAAAAGAAGAATCCATTCTCTACCTAAAGAAACTAGTAAAAATAACTGCTCAGTTTGTTGCTCAAGTCACTTTCCTGCCTAATATTTTGCTATTAGGCAGGGAAGTTTGCTGTGAGAGTCTGCCTAATCAGTTTGCTATTAGCTAAATGCACACCTTTATGGACACTTGTTACATTATCATTTTTACAGGCCCTTCATCTCTCTTCAATGGTACTATCTACATTTCTAAGGGGCCATAAAGAAAGCCTTTCAAAACAATCTACAGCAACTTATAACATATTTTGTTGGTCTGCAGCAACAATATGGCAAAAAGCATGTCTTTAAATCATTTTTAACGTATCCCTAAGAAGATGTAGTATAAGAATGAGCCAACATTTTTCACATTTGCCAATATGTATGAATAACAATTTTCTAAAAAAAAGTCTTATTCCACCCCCCAGTCATAGGGAAGTGCCCAGTTAGCCACAATAAGCACAAGTGCATTTCTGGGTCAGTTTAGTGCATTACCAAGCAATACAAATCTGAATCCCTCTTCAGTTTCAAGCAGCAAGTTGAATAGCTCTTTAATTTACAGAAACAAGGAATAATTTAGTTGCATTAGTTGAAAGAAATGCAGAAAAAATAAATGTGTTACTATGTATGAATCTTGTAAAAATTAATTGTGGAGATTATATTCAAAGCACATCAAACCAAAATGAATCTGGCCAGCAGCCTTCCCTTTATATTTGCCAACACACAAACTGCATTCATTTTCTGTGAGAGCCTGACTTTTAACAAGCCTATGGGAAAAATATCAGTAACAACTCTGTTTTCATGCAACAGAACAGTGAAATCTAAAAACAGAGTAGTATAATTGAGTGATGGCTAAGTGCACAATTTTATATCACCATCAACTTGAAATAAATCAGAAAAACAACAATCTGCACAAATTCATTAACAATCTGGAAGATGGGATAGATTGCACCCTCAGCAAGTTCACAGACGACACCAAGCCAGGCGGTGTAGTAGACATACTGGAGGGTAGGGCTAGGATTCAGAATGACCTAGACAAATTGGAGGATTGGGCCAAAAGAAATCTCATGAAGTTCAACAAGGACAAGTGCAAAGTCCTGCACTTAGGGCAAAAGAATCCCATACACTGCTACAGCCTAGGGACTGACTGGCTAAGTAACAGCTCTGCAGAAAAGGACCTGGGGGTTACAGTGGACAATAAGCTGAATATGAGTCAGCAGTGTGCCCTTGTTGCCAACAAGGCTAATGGTATACTGGGCTGCATTGGTAGGAGCGTTGCCAACAATTGAGGAAAGTAATTATTCCGCTCTATTCAGCACTGGTGAGGCCACATCTGGAGTCCTACGTCCAGTTTTGGGCCCCCCGCTATAGAAAAGATGTGAACAAAATGGAGAGAGTCCAGCAGAGGGCAGCAAAAATGGTGAGGGGGCTGGGGGACATGACTTATGAGGAGAGGCTGGGGGAAGTGGGTTTATTTCAGTTTGAAGGAGAAGACTGAGAGGGGATTTGATAGCAGCCATTAAGTCCTTGAAGGGAGGTTCAAAAGAGGATGGATCTAGACTGTTCTCAGTGGTGACAGATGACAGAACAAGGAGCAACAGTCTCAAGCTGCAGGAAGGGAGGTTAAGGTTGGATACTAGGAAAAACTCTCTCACTAGGAGGGTGGTGAAACACTGCAACAAATTACCTAGAGAGGTGGTGGAATCTCCACCCTTGGAAGTTTTTAAGGTCTGGCTTGACAAAGCCCTGGCTGGAACAAACTAGTTGGGGCTGGTCCTGCTTTGAGCAGGGGGTTGGACTAGATGACCGCCTGAGGTCCCTTCCAATCCTGATTTTCTAGGATTCTATGATTACTTTATAGTGCCCCGACATAAGGGCTAATGAAATGTTAGATAACTGAGTAAAATGCATCATTCTGCTCAGTTCTATAATAAAAGAACAAACATTAAAATTCATTTGGAGGTATGGGGGAAAGAAAAAAGAACTGAAAATGTGACTACAGAAGGACAGCCCAGAAATAAAAAGCTGGAGATGGCAAAATGAGCATTAAACCAAACAGAACTACTCACTACAATTAAAAAATTTTTAGCAAAGGCCACATAAATCCAAGCATTTCGATGCTAACTGAAGGAGCTGGAAGACAATGTGCAAAGCTTAAACAATTTTATTTAGAGAGCAGGGGCCGGTTAATGCAGGCCTAACTAGGAACTCCAGTTGTGCTTCAACTCTGGAGCCATGCCTGATTGATCTGATATAATTATCATCTAAAACAGTAGGATCCTGAAGCAAAGCAGGATTTAATAATGGCAGAAAAATCAACACTTTTCTATTTAAAACATCCTTCGACTTAAATCAGACAAAAGCACAAGCAGCAGCAGCATCCTTCTAGCACTGATAAAAAATGAAATTGTGTCAGAAGCAGCATATCCTTAGCCAAACATGAGCAAGACAATTTGGCATCCAGAACAGAGAAGGCATTAGAGTGAACTTTACCCAAGCAACAGGGATGTATAAAAGGTTTCAGTCAAGTCTATGTTCTGAAATGTTCTACTAAACTGAAAGCCCTGAGAATAAAGGCATACAAGACCAATGTATTTCACTAACTAGAGAAAACTCAACCAGAACATGAAGAACATCTAGAGAAGGAGCTGAAAGAGCTCAGAAGCTAGTGAAAAAGGGGCAGCAGGAAAACAGTTGAATTAAAGGACTCCAGATAGAAGGCACATACTGTAATACATGTCATCCAAAAAAAATGCAGACATTGAAATCTCTATTACCTATATTGTCCAATTCAATGGTAATAAGAGAGAGACATTTGTTTTACCTCCTTCAATTCATATAACTGCAATAACACCACATTTTCCTAAAATATCTCTGTAGCATTCAGACAGCACATAGCCCTTAAACCAACAAGGACACTCCGAAAAAAATGCTAATTGATACAACACCAATGATACAAGTATTTTAGTCACCACTAGAAATATAAAATCTTTACCAGCCAAAGCCCTGAAGAAACTGCTTACAAGCTCTTCAATCATCACAGAAATAAGCTTTTCAATATGTTCTACAGGATTTAGAACAGTTATATATGTCCATATCTGCCATCAAAACTATTTACCAGTAGACTAACAAATACAAAATGAGCATAATCAATTTGGATTGAAATCAAACTCTTTTTTCAAAAGGGACATATAATAATCCAGAAATTACATTTCTGTCTATCCAGGCCCACCATATATCCGCCAAAAAGAGAACACAAAGTTGATGGGAGGATGGATTTACCCTTAGAATCCCTTAAAGAATCAGAAAGGGGAGCAAGAAGGAGATCAGAAGATTATCAAACTCCGTCTTTTACCTGAGGGGAATCTGCTTAGGTCCAGAAGGAAGAAAGCAAAAAGAAACAATGCTGGAAGATCCTGAAAGTGCTCTGCAGCCCAGAGAAGGTGGATATTGAAGAGGACAATGCTTAGCAACAGGATAACAAAGCAGAGCTCCACAACCAGCTTTGTTACAAAAGAAGATTAAAGGGTCTGGGATAAGTTCAATGGGGGGGAAAAGATGACAAAAAAGGGATGCAATGCATGGAGTTGTTTGTTCTCCACAGGTTGCAAAACAGAGTGGAAGGCATTGCTTTTTCCCATGCTTCTGGGCTTTGATAGGTACCATATGAAACCACAAAGGAACTGGTATAGACTGAGAGGGGTTGTACCTTCCTTTGGTTCTCTTTCTTGGATCCATCAAGCATATTTAATGTTGCAGTGGTGGGACATTCATAGTGAATTTGTTTTACCCATGATAGGTTAGGGTGTGCTTGAGCTATGCACTTTGTCATTGTGCCACAGGGTTGTGTGTGTAGCATTTAGGAATTGGTTAAACAAGCACTTGTGTAGGATCATTTAGACAGGGATGATCCCGTCTTCAGTAGGGAGGTGGACTAGATGACCTTTGGAGAGCCCTTCCAGCCTTACTTTTCCTATGAAATTGGGAGGCTGTGTTTCCATTTTTTGGGCCACCTGCAAAAACAAAAGAGTACAGACTGCACAGATATTATCCTGCCTGGATATCGCAATTAAAAGGAGCAGAGGTTCATTTCAGGAGGTGTGGAAGTATACATGCAAATCTGAAACATCAAGATGATACTTTCATGGCATTATATTAATCTAGAAAACTAAGAATATTTGCATTTAATGTTTTGAAAGGGAGGACTATACATGAAAGAATTGCTAAATCTCCATTTAGGCTTATAGCCATGATTTTTAATGGCATGAACCATTTCTAAATATTCCCCCACTTACCAACTTAATACTACATTAACACACAACAATTCACTTTTTATTCATATTTCATGATCCAATGCCCATCCTTGTCTGTTGATTCTACTGTGAATCCCTAGTGCACACCAGGCTATGTCATCATAGTTAATCACAAAGCACCATGCAGCAAACTTGCTTAATTTTGATAGTGTTTACAAAAGTTCACATGCACACACACCTCACCCTGGGTGCTGCAAGATACTTTTTAGGGTGCTGCACAATATTAGAACTGTTAGATGTATAGATACCTATGCAATTCATAAGGTAAACACAGAAATTTCAAATAGGAATCCATAATGTCAAAAGCATTCTGACCTTTTGTGGTCTTTCTGAGTTCCTTAAAACAGAAGAATTGTTCTAGCACTTTTCCATTATCCAAAAATGAGTGAAAGTTAAGAGCTGACATTTTCTCAGGGGTCTAATACTGGGTGTCTTGTGTCTAAAAAGTTAAAAACCATTGGTCTAGATCAGGGGCAGGCAATTATTTCGGCTGGAGGGCCGCTTAACAAGTTTTGGCGAGCTGTCGAGGGCCACAAGGGTAGACCTGCCCCTTGACAGGTGCCCCGCCCCTTGGTCACCATCTTGGGACCTAACGTCTGACCTTTGCAACCGACACAGTCCAGCTGTGGCGTGTTCTGCAGCCCCCTGGGCACACAGTGGGCTGGGGTGGCTCTGCAGATCAACTTCCTTTCTAGGCAGCCCAACTTCTTTTCTGGCAAGTGGCTTCCTTCCAGGTGCTGTTGCCACCAGTCCCAGCCCCGCAGTACCGGCAGAGACCCACACTGCACAGCCCTGATCCCATGTACCCCATGCTCACCCACCAAGGCTCAGCAGCTGCGGTGCAGCACAGAAGCTGTTGCTCAGAGCAGGGGGTAAGTGGCCCCTCCCCTACTGCTGCTGGCAGTTTCCTGCTGCAGCCGCCCAGAGCCCACATTGGGCTGCCCTGTGTCTGCTCTGCGCTGCCACCACTGCCCCACAGAGCAGCCCAGAGGCAGCGGTGACTGACATAGATGTAGGGAAGCCTCGCACGGGCTCCAGGCAGTTGCAGCAGTGAACTACCACCAGTGGGAGGGGGAGGGACCACTTTCCCCCCCGACGCTGAGCAACAGCTTCTGTGAATAGATGCTTATCTGTTCTGATGTGGAGGGAGGTTTTCCATTTTAAACAGTAGCATGCTGTTTTCCTTTTGCTGACATTTGGCTGCCCAGAAGGGAAGGCTGGTATTAAGCAGTTGCTTGCTGCATTTTAAAGTTACACTGGTGGTTGTGGTTGGGATTGTGAGGGATGCTTTTTGCATATCGCATTGGTGCTTTGGGGTGTTTTGGGGCACGCAATTGTCTTGAGCCGTGCTGGGGGCAGGCTCAAGGCAGAGCGTGGGGCTGCAGAACCCAAAACCAGGCAGAGTGTGGGGCCAGAGGCCTAACAAGAGCCAAAGCAGGCTTAGTGCCTGAGGAGGGCTGGGAAAGGGCTGAGACGCAGAGGCCAGGTCCAGTGCAGTGGGCCTAGGCTAGGGGGACCAGACAAGAGAAAAAGGTGGCTGAGGCTGGGAAGGATGAGTCCTGACAAAGATATCAAGACCTGAGGTGGCCCAGCATCGGATTAGCCCCAGATTAAAACACATAATTAGCCTGTGAGGGTAGGGTGAGAGACCAGGCTTGGAAAGCCCTGGGGCAGCCTCCCTTCCTTCAAAAGGACTATAACATCAAGGCATGGTGGGCAAGTAAAGGAGAAAGCTCCCCAGTAAGGCAGACCAAGCAAGGGCAAAGTGGCCCCTGGGGTGAGCACCGCATTACATAAGGTTAAAAAGTGATAGTGATCAGACAAGTTCAGGGTTAGTACTCTCTCTAACGTGCAACGCTCAGACCTCCTGCTAGAAGGCTGGTGAGCAGGGTTGTAGCTAGGGGCTGCAAGTCTGCTCCATTCCTGCCCCACTCACTGGCTCTCTAGCCACAGTGTTTGGGGGGGCAGGGGAGGAGAACTGGCACTACACCTCTTGGATTGCCCCCAAAATCACCCTGCTGCCTCCCATTGGTTCTTGGGTCTCCTCTGCACACCCCCAATCTGCCCCTCCATCCCCGCATCATCCCCCACCCTGGATTGCTGCCCTACCATCCCATTCAGCCCAAAATGATCAGGGACTTGCAAGGCAAGCCATATGAGGAAAGGCTGAGGGACCTGGGCCTCTTTAGCCTAAAAAAAAGAAAAGGTTGAGAGGGCACTTGATAGTGGCTTACTACTATATCAGAGGAGTGCATCAGGAGCTTAGTGAACAACTGTTCACTAGGGTACCCCCAGGGAAGACCAGAACCGATGGATACAAACTGCTGGAAGGCCGTGTTAGGCTTAATACCAGGAAAAACTCCTTCACAGTCAGGGTGCCCAGATTGTGAAATAAACTCCCTCCAGAGGTGGTGCAGTCACCTACCCTGGAAGTTTTAAGAGGAGACTAGACAGTCACCTCACTGGGGTCACCTAACCCTAGTTGTCTTCCTGCCTAGAGTGGAGCAGCTGAACCCAATGATCTGCAAGATTCCTTCCAGCCCCTAACAATCTATGAATCTATGAAAAATAGCAGTGGAAGCAGCAGCAAGGGGAGGTAAGCAGCAGCCCATGCCAGGCTTCACACACCTACCTGATCCGTCCCTCACCAGGCCCTACAGCTACCCAGCAGCTCCTTGGCCCCCCTGCCCTTCCTTCAGTTGCCAGACCAAACAGAGGCTCAATCTGGGTATGCAGGGTTGGCGTGGTCTGCAGGAATCTCAAAAGCAGGCAGGGAGGGGGACCCCCCACCCTCTACCAGCACCTCCACTGCATGTGGACTGACTGGGGTGGCAGGCAAGTGATCTGGGGGTAGAGGGCCCAATGTGGGGCAGAGGGGACTACTGGAGTGGCAGGGAACTGACCTGAGAGTAGAGGGCACAATTCAGGAGCTGGGAGAGGCACTTTGGGGGGGACAGAGGGGGCAGCAGCCTGGCAGCTCCCCACTCCCTCCCTCCCCACTCACCCCACCCCCAACCGCTCATTGCCCTGCTGTCAGTCCAGTTGAGCTAGGTAGCACAACTCAGAGATAATCTTCACCCAAAATGGCATAATTTTAAGAGGGCACTTAACACTTGTTAACAACCCATAATGTGTGATCATTCAGGTTTGAAGTGCTCTTAACATGGTCTAATTGTAATGGGTAATTTCACCCTAACTTGTCATACACTTACAAGCAGAATACATCCATATACATGCACTTAAAAGAGAATCTCATATCCACCCACAAGCGGTGCTTCTTTAAGGACTAAAATATATGATAAATACAATGTAATATTCTTTTAAGCTAATTGCCATTTTAATTAGAGAGATTTAAATTTAGATTTGTATATGGATTTTAATTTTTAACTGCATAATGCTATAACTGACACATTCATTTAGAAACTCCCAGGCAGCCTGTTGAACAAGATTTTAAATTATTATAATTTGAGTTTTACACTCAGTTTGAACCAATAAATTATTGCTATGTGCTACAGCAGATGAAACGATTTAAAGGTTTTGCTTCAACACATCTAGATTTAGGTACTTCCTACTATTGAGTAGAAATCTCAGAACAGTGTTGGTTTTTTAATTTCATTTGAAGAGTCCTCCTACACTGAAGATTATGTTTTTTCAACAAAAGAGGTTTCTAATCAAAATTAAAAACTCACTGCAACTATTCTCTCATGAATCTTGATAAGACGTTATTTTGTTTAAACTTCTTTAATTATAAATGTGGATTCACTAGTGTTAGTGGCCAAGAAGTACCTTGCTTATGAATTGTGCTTTATGACTGTAAAGTTCTTATATTTTCTGCACTGAATTTTAGCAAATGCCATAAAAAAATTAAAGCTTCCACAAACTCAACTTTTTAACTAAAAATTGTTGGGCATTTATTTCCCATAACTGAAAAAACTCATGCACATGTTTATATTTATATGCTCTGAGCAGGTCTACTGAAGTCAACAGGACTACTAAATTCATAAATCTTTGCTGGAATTGGGTCTTACTGGCTTGCATAGGCATAGTAGGCTTTTTGTTTCATTGTCTGTACATGCTTAAAAGCTAATATATAAAACCACAAAGTATGCATCTAGGTTCTTGTATAACTGACTGGAATTACAATTCTTAATACAAAGGCTGTGTCGTCTACTACTTTTTCTGTAACATTCCAATATCAAAATCAAACCCCATTTGAAGCTTATTGGTGGGGATGATTTTTGACCTTAGATGGCAGTAGGTGGTTCACACTGGGTATGTCTACAAGTGCTATTAATGCAAGTGAACAAAAACTATATAAATTGAGCAAGCAGGGCTCAATTGTTCTAAACACAACCATCTGGTGCTGCTACCAGTGAACATCCCCCATCCCAGGCTCTCACTCTGGGACTTCAGATACTCCCAAATCTGTTGGCAGACACCCTACATGCAGGCCTAATCCTGGAGGTCTTGGCATTTGAATGCCCCCAGAAACCACTCAATCTTAGCCCAAAAGCCTACAGAGACTACAAGCTACATGTGATATTAGTCTGAAGCCAAAAGGCTCATGATTTACCATATAGTTCATTGGGCTGGGCCCCACCAGACTCAACAGCATTACAAGCCATGGTGGCCCCACAGCTCAGCACTGCTTAGTTTGTGTATGTAAACTCCAGATACCTGCCACAAAGGATCCATGTACTAATCAGTCCCTCACTCATGACTGGAATCTAGCATTCTTGTCACGAGTCTTGAGATCCTGCAAAAATGTATATGCAGAGGAGGCGCAAGACAACCTGGTCAGCCTTCCCCTCGTGGAAGGCGGGGCCACACTAATCACATATGCCAAGCTGAGAGAAGGGTCATTAGAGAGATTATGGGTAAACTATGTGGGGTCCCACATAGTTGGTGATGTTTGCCAAACATTTAAGGCTGCTGAATCACTGGAAACGGGGGAAAAAAAAAGGTGCAGCTCAGCTGTGGGCATGAAGAAGTCAAAATGTATGCAACGTATGCTTACCATGGCTTGAAAAACAGTTGGTGCTGAGGGGGCTGAGTGCAAGGGGTACTACTATATATCTTACGCAGTTGGACTGCACTTAAACTATGGTAGTAAGCGCTGCTGTCCTAAACCTGGACCTGGAGAAGGCCTACAACAGTGTCCCAACAGTTCCTGTTCCAGATGCTGGAGCAGTTGGGAGTTCCCCTGACCTTCATCAGCTGGATCAGGACCCTCTACACAGATGTGAGCAGCAAAGTGCAGATCAACCGCTTCCTGAGTGCCTGGATTATGGTGGAGTTGGGGGTCTGGCAGGGCTGACCACTCTCCCCGATCCTGTTCATCTACAGCATCAAGCTCCTGGCCCAGCACCTGAGGCAGGACCCAGAAATCCACAGAGTCCACATCCCAGGTAGCAACAACCAAGAGGCCAAGGTCCTGGCCTACATGAATGACTTGAACATCCCATGCCAGAACAAGTGGTTGGTAGAGAGAGCCCTGTGGCACACACAGGTATACAAGGTGGCAGCAGGGGCCAAGCTCAACATGAACAAGAGAACCTGCCTTGCTGCAGGCAAGCTCAGGGATATGAAATCCCTGGGGGTCTCTGTCCCCCACAATGGGGCCAGGATCCTCAGGATAGATTTCAACCCCGAGCTGAGTGGCAGGCCAGTGTGGGAAAAGACGGAGGCAAAAGTAAAGTAGAGACTGAGACTGTGGCACTTGCACTCCCTTTCCATGAGAGGGGCGCATTGCATTTGTGAAGGTGGTGTTGTTACCAGTGCTTCTGTACACCACGCTGGTCTTCCCCCACTTCCAAGCGTGTTACCCACAGGATCCAGAGGGCCGTGTGCATGTTCTTCTGGGGCTCCAGATGGGAAAAGGTCACCAGAAAGACCTTGTACAAGGACAAGAGGGCCGGGAGCAGGGGCCCGCCAGACATCATCCTGTTCCTGTGGGCCATGTATGCAAGCCAGATCTGCAAGCTGGCAATGGGCACAGAATCCAAAGCTTCCTGCCTGGTGACATATTTTGCAGGGCACATCCTGAGACACTGGGGGGTGTTCACCCCGACCAACCACAGACTGTAGATCATGGGCTCGCCATGGTTCTACAAGATCCTAAACCAGTGCCACAATTTGTACGGCCTGCAGAACTCAGGCCCTGCGACCATGAGCAACCACAAGATGATCTAGGAGACGGTGAGGCTGAGAGACATCATGTCGCCCATGGACCTGCTCCCAGGCGATGTGGGCCAGGGCGTGTAGAAACACATCGACCACAAGGATCTGCGCAAAGGTCACAGGGACCTGAACTGGCTGATAGCCCACCGAGCCCTCCCATTGAGGGCCTGGAGGCATAGAGAGGGACATCTGGGGAGACCCAGCTACCCATGGCCCAACTGCAATGGAGCCACCAAGACAATTGACCACCTCCTCTGGTTCTGCACCTGTGCCAAGGAAGTATGAAACAGGGTTAAGCAGCTCTGCGAAGTAGCAACTAGTGTCAGCTGGCTAACCAGAGAAGCAGCGCTGTACAGGCACCTCGCCAAACACCAGGGGAACCCATCAGCTGGTTTCAATCAGTTTGTATCCTGCATCAGGAGTGCCCTGTGGAAAGCCAGGAACCTCTTGTTGCACAGGCACATGGACACAGAGGTGGCAAGCTGTGTGAAAATGGCTCCGAGCAAAATCCAGACCTACTCCCAGAAATCAGTAATAGAGGATGGAGAAGATGTGGCCAAAGCCACTTGGCACAGAGACATGTGGCACAGGATCTTCCAAACCACCACCTCCCTCCCCAGAGGGAAAGGAAGAGGTGACAGCAAGGAAGATGAAGAGACGAATGGAACTGAGGACAGGGACAGCAATAGCAGCAGTGGGTCCTCCAGCAGTAGCTGGAGTGACAGCAACATGGACAACAAGTGAGCTGAGTCTGCAATCCCACAAGAGGGGTGGGGATGAAAGGAAGGGGTTGCCTGGCCTGAGAGACCAGAGTTTGTGTGTGTGTGTGTGTGTGTGTGTGTGTGTGTGTGTGTGTGTGTGTGTGTGTGTGTGTGGCGCATGGTACAGATATTGTAACATGTCCAGGTGGCCAGCAGGCCTTTACATGGGTGTGGTTTTTGTAACGGGTTATCGTTTTTTAGTCTGTATGGAGTGATACTTGGAGTGTAGATATATATAATCTTGTATATATAGAGATTTTTTAAGTGGTGATTTACCTGGCAATGGAAACACTGTGACCAGGAAGGCAGTTTTCCTAGGGACAGGGGATAACCACTTTTCTGGCATGAGGTAATACCCACAGAGGTAATGTATAATTAACCTCCCACTTTCATTTCCAGTTGGAAGATCTTGGCTTTACGCCCACTTTATGGAAATGAGAGCCTCCTCCCTAGCTTGTTCCTGCAGCCATATGGCTGAGGGCAAGCGAAACTCAAGGGCATCTGAACTTGGTTAGAGGAGTGGTCTGCTTATTCTAGCAAAATAAAGGAAACCAAGAAGGAGCAATGACCAGCCTGACAGACAGAGTAGGTATGGAGCACTGGTCAAATGAGGGGATACTGGAGATGGCAGTGGGCTTTGACTGGGAGCTCTACACAGCATGACCAGAGGACCCAGAGGCTATGCTGAAATGCCTCCAGAAGCTCACTTAGGTCATCGGGGAGGATGAGGGTCAGAAGCTGGTAGAGGAATAGACACTGGAGAAGACCAACAAAACTCTCCACAGCTTCAAGAACAGTAAGACTCCTGGGGAGGATGGCCTGCCAAGGAGTTCTACATTGCTTTCTAGGACCAGGTGGGTCCAGACCTGCTGGAGGTCTGTAGAGAACCCCTGCAGGAGGCCACCTGAGAGAAGAAATGGAGAAAGGCCTCATATAACCCTTCTTTACAAGAATGGGAGAAGTGGAACCTGGAACACTGGCATCCCACAATGCTCATGAACTTTGCCTACAAAACTAATGGCCAAAATCCTGGCCAAGAGCTTTAAGTCTATTATAGGTGCAGTGATCCATGAAAACCAATTATGTGTGGTGCCAAGATGACAGATGCATGGAGCCCTGATGTAGCTGCAACACATGCTACCAATTGGAGAGGGGCTAAACGCTGCCATGCTGAACCTCGACCTGGAGAAGGCCTATAACCAAGTGTTCCATTGGTTCCTGTTTGAGAAACTGAAAAGATGGGAATCCCCATAACCTTCGTCACCTAGATAAAGATGCTGTACATTAATGTGAGTAGCAGGGTACTGGTAAACGAGTGCCTGACATCTCCAACTCTGGTGGAGTCAGGCATCTGCCAGGGCTGCCCACCATCCCCAATTCTGTTTATCTGCATAATGGAACTACTATGACAGAGGCTCAGGCAGGACCGCAGGGTCAGCAGAGTAGATATCCCCGGGAGTAACCAGGAAGAGACGAGGGTCCTGGCCTACATGGATGACCTCAATATCATATGCAGGAACAAATGGTCGATTTAAAGAGTGTTAACACACCCAAGTATACAGAGAGCAACAGCAGTGGCCAAGCTCAACATGAGCAAAACAACTGCCTACTCAGGAACCTGTCAGCCCTGTGGGTCTCCATCCCCTTCAAGGGGTAAAGATTCTCAGGGTGGAGTTTGAGCCAGAGCTGACCAGACAGAAAGCATGAGAAAAGACTGAGGCCAAGGCCAAACAGACTAGGACTATGGAAATTGTGCTGCCTGTCAATGGGGGGAGGGGGTGGGGCACAGAGCACTCACAAAGGCAGTGTTACTACCAGTGCCTCTACACACTACACTAGCCTTCTCCTCCTCAAAGCAAGTCATTCGCAGAATCCAAAGAGCCATGTGCATCTTCTTCTGGGGCTTCAGATGAGAGAAGGTGGCAAGGGCCACACTGAACAAAGCAAAATGGTCTGGAGGCAGAGGACTGCCAGGCATTCCGCTGTTCTTCTGGGTCAAGTATATGAGCCAGATCTCCTAAGTGGCAATAAGGAAAGAAACCAAAGCAGCTAACTTGGTAAAGTGTTTTACAGGTCAACTACTGCGACAGTGGTCAGCGTACACAATAACCAATGCAAGCCTACGGACCAGGGCATTGCCATGGTTCTATGAGGTCCTGAAGCACTTCTAGGACAAATAAAAACTGCATGACAAGGCCGCAGCAACCCTGATGAACCACCATAAGATTCAAGAGACAGTAAAGGCAAGAGATGTTATGTTGCCTATGGACCTAGTACCCAGCAACAACCACCCGGCCATGTGGGAGCAAATCTTCCATAAGGACCTGCAGAAGAAGCATAGAGACTTGAACTGGCAGGCAGCCCACCAGGCACTCCTAGCATGGGCATGAAGAAACAGTGAATTAGCAGAGAGGCCCAAACTGCCCCAGGCAAACCTGCCAGTGGGAGCCACAAACAATCAACCACCTCCTCCAGGATTGCTAATATGCCAGAGAGGTTTGGAAGATAATAGATCTACTTCTTCTAGTGGTGACAGAGTTCATGACCCTGACCAGAGAGGCAATTCTGTATGGGCACTTGACTAAGAAGCAAAGGACCCCAACAGCCCGCTTTGACCAATTCATCTCCTGCTTCAGGAATGCCCTGTGGAGGACTAGCAACCTGCTCATAGACAGACAAACAAATCTCTCAGTTGAGGGCTAAATCAAAATTGGACTGAGTGAGATGTATCAGTACTGCAGAAAAATGGTAGAAGATGACAGACAAGAGATGGCGGACATCACATGGAAGAGAGGGCACTGGCATAGACTGCTCAGAGGCAGGTCCCCTGAAGAGAGCAGCAATGATGACGATGAGGACAACAATGGCGACAACATTTGTTGATGACAACAAATACATGATGAGTGAAAGTTCTGGACAAATAGGCAGAGGAGTTGGGAGGGAATGCGGGGGGAAGGGAAAAGGGGAAATAGGGAGGGCACTGAGGTGCCCTCCATGTAATTGTGATGGTTAAAGGTGACAGAAATGAGCAAATGGGTGCTCAGGCACATAGGAATGTGGGTGTGTGGTGCAGTTTTATAATGGGAATGAGAATGGTGCAAGTGTAAAAGTGTGTATTGGACTGTCAAGTGACCCACAGGTTGGTAGAGCTATAGCAAAATATTCAATCTAGATAGATAGATAGATAGATAGATATCCATCTATATCTCTCCATTTTTATTTTATTCTTTTGCAAAAATAATGTGGTAGGTTCCCATCAGCATGTTTCCCCATATGGGCCATGTACTTTATAGTCATGTTGGCTATATTTAATTAGCTTCTAGCTGGTTTCCATTACTGAGCACAGACTACTTTTAGCAGCAGTTCAAAGATAGGCAATACATTTAATGATATTTCCTTGTATGGGAATGTAAGACAAGGGGCTTTTTCCCCCCCCCATGTTGATTGGGGGGAAAACTTCATTCTAAATTCAAGTAAATAGGGTAAGGTGTGCTGCAACAAATACAAGATTCCCCAGTGAGAGTGGACTGCTGCACAGAGCAGCAACAGAGTAAGCGTCTCTCATTAGAGTTTATATATAAAGCACATTCTGAATGTCTTATTGCCAGATATTGGATTATAAGATTTTTGTAAGATGCATGATAATTGTTTACAATTTATTACCAGTCACCTTTAGCAGTCTTGATTATTTTAAATGCTGGTTCTCAGTCGTTCAAACATGGCTCAGCATTACATGTTTTATGCATCTATTATGCCATTAGTGTTAGAAGGTACATATAATGTTATACTTAATACTGTTTCCCATATATATAGGAGACTGATTTAAAATAGCAGTATTATGCCAAATTGAAAGTATCTGCTAGTTTCAAATCACACTGATGAGGTATCAGTTCTTAGCCCTGGAAAATTTAAACACTTAAAACAGGAGAAATTTAAAAGCAGAAAAAGTGTTTATTTTAAATTATGCTGAAACTAGCCAAATTGCATTGCATAGCCTCTTGATTAGTCAAGACTGAAGGTCATCTGGCTCCTGGAAGCTTCAAGGCAAGGAAACAATGGGCTGGGTCACAGGGAGCCTGGGGCTTCCTGCAACCCAGAATTTTAAACATACATCTACATGAGATGTTTACTGCAGTTGCCAAATTAGCTCTGCAGTAAAATGTGAGCGTCTACATGTGCCATGCTATTACGACAGAGTAAACTAATCAACTGCGCCATAGGATAGTAATACCAGACACAAGTACTATCCTACGATGGAGTATTTACTCCAGTACAACACATGTAGATGCTGACCTGGCTCGTGGGGGCACAAGGGTGCTTCAGTGTGAGGACTGCCTGCTGGATAGCCCGGCACTGAAGCACCCTTGTACCCCAGCCAGCTCCTCCACAGCACGTTGAACTGGGTAAGAGCAGCCCCGGGCTACCAGGCTGACCCCCAGGGCCTCCTGCAAGCCAAGGCTGCTCTGCCCCAGCTCAATGTGCTATGGTCTCGGCACACATGCAAATAGTGCACTTGGGAGCAATAAACTCCAGCACTAACTGCGCTAGAGTTTATTCAGGTGCACTAATTGCATGTGTAGACACGTCCACTGAGTAGCTTTAAAATGCCTGGGCACAAAGTTTGCAAGGGTCCTAGTCAAGGGGCTTGCCCCACCAGTAACCTTGCAACCCATTCATCCTGTACCAGACTGAGGCTGTCCCAGTTTAATGCTGACAATCAGCAGTTACTGGCATTGGGGCAACCCCTGATGGGTTCCAAATCTGGGACTGCCCAGGTCCTAAAGTTGACAATCAGCTGAATGTCAGCATTGGGATGATGGGGCATGCCACACATTCATTGCATGGTACCATACAAACCAGACACAAAGATGTTCACATTTTATGTAGATTATCTTTGTGGATGGTTTGCCATTTTATGAAGCCATAAATTGGCTGAATGTGTGGCATGGCACAATTAACATGGATGCTATGAGCCTAAGAGGCTACAAGGCTGGAGACTAGAAATACAAAGTTTCCACAGGGGGCTTCATATATGTTCTCTCATAAAGTCAAGTGATGACACAAAACTGAACTCAGAAACATGACAATTTAAAATTATACATTGTAACCTGTGACTACCTTAGCATACAGTAAAACACTCTGGAACTGCAAGTTCAAATCTCAATATGGTCTACACACAGCCTTTATTCTTTCAGATAGATTAACCTCCAAGACAGTACATAGTGCCCTTCAAAGAAGATCTTATTAAAAACAGAGATGTTGAATGGCCATTAAAAAAATTAATACTAAAAATCAAGCTACTTTTCAAAAGATTATTTAACACACATGTTTTTCAGAGTTCTTGATCAAGTTCTCCCCACTCCACATGCCATCAACTACTGACATACAGTGTATTGAGTGTCATTTTTGTCACCTAGGCAATTATGTTCAACCACAGAGATAGCTTAATTTCAGTAATATTATGGGGCTACAGTTTTCAAAATAATGTGGGATTATTTGCTACACACATGTAAAAGGATATCACTACCAATCAAAGGAAGAAAATCACGCTAAAAGGTATGCTGTATAATTTGCTCCTTTGGGTTTTTGTTTAGTTTTTTTAATTTATTTGAATACTCATGTTTATTGATAAGAATTAAAAGATATTGTCTTCTACATATCAAAAAAGTTTCCAGAAACCGTATCTAAAAATTCTACACCTATTTTGAAAAGAATTAAGCCATGACCATTTGTAGGTGTTAATGTTTTAGCTCGTAATTTTGTGGACTGGGGCAGAACTTATTCTGCAACACTCCAACATATACACCTACAGAACTATATCAAATGATAAAACAGCTTTTTATGTATGACTCCCTTAAACAGTGTTCTCACCTTTATTTCATCCCATTTCAGATCTACAACTTTCTGTCCTGCTTTTGGCTGCCATGTAGGTAATGTCATGGTCGCTCTTGAATGTGGTAAAATAATGTCAGGTTCCAAAGTTGATGAAACTGGCCGGATCTGTCTTGGTGCCAGTGACTCTGTCCATCCAGAGACTGGAGGACTGTGAAATGAATGTTTACAGTTTGTTCCTTCATAACCTTCATCGCAAATACAGAGATAGCCATCTCCACTTTTGCTGCAGTTACCATGGTGACATGGGTTGCTGGCACAAGGATCTGAAACAAACTGGACAAAAAAAAAAATATAGGTCAGTTACTGTATATGAAAGATTTGCTTCTGAATTTCAGAAATGCCATCACATGAGATTTCCCTTTCCCCCTCCCCCTGTCAATATATTTAGCATTCAAAAATATGTGCTCATGTCAAAATTAAGTCTTGATGGAATCTCAGTGATTTCAAAAGATTAAATAAGAATAAAGAATAATTATATGGCTCCCTTTCCCCAGGTCACTGAACACTACCTCAGTCATGATATTGGCCTATATAAACAGAGTAGTAAATGAAACAGATAGTGTTCAAATTTTCAACTCTGCTAAGATGACCTGATGGTAACTTCTTGGGGACATATTATAAAAATATTTGCCTTTAGATGCAATTTGGTGCATTCCAAAGGCAAAAAAGGACAGGCCTATCTATCTTTGTGTGACAGAGATAAAATTAGGAACAGAAGAATAGAACACAGGACTGAAAGATCTCCTGGGTCATGAAGTCCAGTTCTATGCTGCCACAGAAAGCTGTGTCATATAACCCATTCATAAATTTATTAAGCTCCATCTTAAAATTGGGCAGTCTTTCCCCCCCGCCGCCCACTGCTCCTATTGGAAATGGAGCAGTGATAAATAAACAAATGGAATTGTAGGGTGTTTGCCTGTACTGGTAGACGGACTGGACTCAGTGACCCAGGGATCCTTTCTAGTGCTAAATTCATTCTTCTAATTTCCAGCCTAAATTTACTCATGTCAAGTTTATACCCATTTTTCCTATGTCAGCATTGTCCTTAATCTTGAATACTTTTTCCCCTCCTAACCCCAATTGCATTTACAGAATACAATTGTATAATCTCTCAGCCTTGATTTTGCTCTTTTAGTCACCTATCATAAAATAGGCTCTCTGCTCCCCTAATAATCCTGTTCCAATTGTAATTAATCTTCCCTAAATAATTTTAGGGGATCAGAACCATGCACTGTATTCCAGATGAGGTCTTAATAGTACCTTTTATCATAACAATAATATTTCCCTATTTTACTTGAAATAATATGCCTGATGCCTTCCATGATCTCATTTTCCATTTACAGTCATGCCACACTGGTGGCTCAGTTATCCCGCAAGCAGGTCAAACATCTAGGTCTGTCTTCTCTACTGCTGTTTCCAAGTAATAAATCTGCAGTCTATTTCTCTACTCCTCAGTGTCACTCAGGCCTCTTAGCATGATATGCCTATCCTCCTCTATACTGACACAAAGCTGGGAGGTACTGTCATCAGAAATTAACTTAGTATACTCTTAACTTTAACTAATTTAGTGTGGATACCTGAGCAGTATCTAGAGGGAGGGCTCAGCTCATTAGTATAGCTTGCAGTCCACTAGCATTTACCACATGAAAAAGATCTTACATTGTTAAGGACTTGATTCAGCAAAAAATAAGTTACGTGTACTGCAAAAACCTTACAAAACCTGTACTTCCGGAGGTTGCAAAATTTAGTTGTATTTTTCACTGAAACAGGCATCAAAGGACTAGCATATGGAGGTATATGGAATATTGGGAAATAGTGTTAGAAAAGATTAAATAAAAAAAAAAACAAAACTTTGGCTAACAGGGTGGGATCTCCCTTTATGGAGGAAAAGCCAGCCTTGTTAAGAGACCTCAGTAGAAGAAAAAGCAATGGGAAGGAGGAAGCACACTGTGAAGGGAGACTTGCTGGAAAGAGAAGCCAGTCTGCTGTGCTGGAGCCAGAAAAAGGGACTGTTTTCCTGGGGTAGATACAGACATGGCTTGATGTCTCATTCGTGCCACCATTAAATAGAAGTTGACACCCTTTGTTGTGCCATATGAAAAGAAAATCAATGGTGCAACAAAAAGTGGTAATAGACTGCTGCTTAATTGTAGCAGGTACCCATTACCTCTGTCACGCTTTCCCTGTTCAAGCCAGACCAGTGTCCCAGATCTGGCTGGGTGGGGAAAGTCCTTGCCTGCTTTCCCTGCTCATCCAGACTCCTGCCCCAGGTCTGGCTGGGCAGCTAAAGGTTCTTTCCTGCTTTCCCCACTCAGCCAGAACCATGCCTCAGATCTGCCTAGATGAGGAAAACAGGCAGATCATCTAGCCACTTGTCCCACACCAAAGACAGGGCAAGGGGCAACATGGTTTTTGCCCAGTGAACTGGATCAGCTGTGCTGCGACACGTTGCAGCACAGCCGATCCACTTCTTTCAGCAACATCTGTTTCTAGCCCTAATGTCTGGGTGAGGATAAAGGATTTTGTTTGGTTTGTTTGTTTACTGAATTTTGCTTTGGAGAACTGGCTGAGGAATTCCTAAGGGGGCAAATTCTCCTGCAGGACCCAATAGATAAATGACCTGATTCTCTTTCTCATTTTGGCAAACATAAAAGAGCTTTGAGAAAACAGGAAAAATTATATCAACTATATTACGTGATTTTTTTATTTAGACTTATTTTTATTTATATAAATAATGACTGATTGTCTACATGCAAAAGCATGGTCTTTGACATTCTTTTGGTTTGGAACCTTCTTAAGCATAATAGATGAATGACCATTTAACTGATCTTAAAAAAATTACATGGCATGAGCAGCACATCATTGTTTTGCAAAAATATGTACTCTTCTTAGAATCATAGAAAATTAGGGTTAGAAAGGATATCAGGAGGTCATCTAGTCCAAATGCCTCCTCAAAGCAAGACCATGCCCAACTGTATCATCCAAACAAAGGCTTGGTCTACCCAGGTCTTAAAAACCTCAATACATAAAGATTTCACAATCCCTCTGGGCAGCTGGCTCCAGTATTTTACTACCCTCCTGAGAATTTTTTTCCCCAATAGGTAACCTAAACATCCCTTGCTGTAACTTGAAACTATTGCTCCTTGTCTGTTATCTGCCACCAGTGAGAACGCTTTAGCTCTGTTGTCTTTGGAACCACCGTTCAGGGGCTGTTATTAAATCCCCCATCAGTTTTCTCTTCTCTAAACTAAATAAGCCCAGTTCCTTCAGTCTTTCCTCATACAGCATGTGCTTCTCCCTCTAGCCATTTTCACTGCCCTCTGCTAGACTCTCTCCAATTTGCCCACATCCTTTCTATAGCAGGGGGCCCAAAACTAGACAGTACTCAGATGTGGCCTCACCAGTGCCTAACAGAGGGGAATAATCACTTCCCTTGATCTGCTAGCAACAGTCCTACTAATGCAAGCCAGTACAATGGTAGCCCTCTTCTCAACAAGGGCGTAATGTTGGTTCAGATTCAGTTCATTGTCCATTGCAACTCCCAGGTCTTTTTCTGCAGAGCTGCTGCTTAACCAGTTAATTGCCAGTCTGTACTGGTGTATGGGACTATTCTGTCCTAACTGCAGGACTTGGCACTTGTCCTTATTGAACTTCATGAGATTTCTTTTGGTCCAATCCTGTAACCTGTTTAAGTCTTCCTGAATCCTAGCCCTACCCTCAGCATAGGTTTATCCAAAACAGTCTTATGAAGTGTACCTCATTATTACTATTTCTTGCCATTTTATAGGGATCTACACAACGTTTGGCTCTAGCCAAGGATTCTATGAATGGCTATTATATGGTTAGAGATTTGTATCAATTCCTTGTCACTATATTTATTTTTCTTGAAACCAAATTATGTACATTTATTTTTCTAACACCAGTTTTAAACATCATTATCAATGGGTGCATCTACATGTGCAATTAATAAGACAGAGTAAACTCCAGAGCAGTTCAAGTCAGAGTAAACTGCTCCCGGGTGGAGCATCTGCACATGCCCCCAGAAGAGTAACAATTTGAGCAGGATGGAGCAGGTTCCTGGCTGGCTGGGCGGACCAGGCACAATGTACACCTGCAGTCAGCATTTACACATGCATTTTACCATAGTAAATGACTCTGCTGTAAAACAGTAGTGTCCCCATCAGTGCTATCTTTCAGCAGAGTTAATTAGCTTACCATGCCCTAATACTGCCACACATGTAGACTGTAATGCTCTACTCCAAAGTAAATTGTCTACTCCACAGTAAAGTGCACATATAGATGCACCCACTATATGCAGAAAAGTCTTTTTGAAAACCAGTCATATTTATGACATACACTCAAAAAGTTTCAACAAAGAATAGGATCAGCCAGTATACTCTCAATTATTCTTCACTGTTAGGCAGCTTTTTTTTGAAAGACAATGGTTTCAAAGAGAGTCAGGCCAGGAATCTAAGTCTGTGTAAAAACTGAAATCAAACCCCCAGTTTTGAGAATTTCCAAGTCAGGAAATTTAACCTTAATCTTGATTTGAATCTATTCCTCCAAATTTCAGAGCATTTAAAAACTACTAGTTACAGAGGTAGACTCCTTCTGTGAACCTGGATCCAGATTTACATTCAGAAGGATAGTGGGGTTAGGGGAGCAATTCATCCTACTGCCTAGTTTTAAGGCTGTTTAATGCTTGTGACAGACAACAAGCTGACATCCTTGGAAACCTAGTATACAATCTCTTTGATGAGTACCAACACATACCTAGAAATCAATATTACTGTCTTTAGGAACGATAAATGCGGTTACCCAACAGCAAATGAAAAAAATAAGGATAGTAAAATTTATTCTCCATGTGAGTGTTCTGTGGAGTAATTAACTAGTTTTTGTAAAGCACTATACATGTGCATTTGTATTCTAGATGAGGATTGGAAAGTCCTGGCAAACGCATGAAAAGGGAAAGAGAGTAATGACCAATGTTTCTGTCTTGAGTGTGGAAAAATATTTTCTGAATCTTGCCATAAGAACTCAAGTGTCCCCCTTTCTTTAGCTCTACTGTTTATGCCAAAATACCAATTTATGTGAAAAGCAGGGAGAAGGGCAGCATCAGAAAAAAAAATTTCTAGCAATTTAACAAACAATACATAAGAATCTTGGGCTAGCCTAATCATTTAGCTCACTAAGGCCATCATCTGTCATTCTAGAAAATGTTGTTCTGAATTTAAAGATCAAAATTTGACATTAAATAATTTTAAAATATGCTGTAGTAAGCTTAATATAAATATAAAATATAAATACAATATAAAATATTAATATAAGTATAAAATATTGTAGTAGGCCAGTAAAACTATTATTATTGTTGTTGATATTGTTAATGTGTGCTACTGAAGTTTGAAGGGAAGTAAAATTAATGGGCTTGGGAAAATTAATAGCTAGGTACCTGAAACCACAATTTTGACAGCTGTATTCTCCTCTGCAGGTGAAAAGATATTACTTTCTTCATTTCAGTGTACTCAGTTCAGTATAATTCAATAGCTAGGACTGTTTGTAGAGGAAATGAGAGGCGTGTGTGCACGACACTAAAAATCGGGCTAAATGCTTTTGCACTGCTTTAATGGTGTTGGTGTTTGCACGCCTCGGTGGCGTATTGTGCCTTAATTCCAGCCGCTGTGGAAAATTCGGTGCGTACATTGGTGTAATGTACCTTAAAATGACTTGAGGCACAGCAAACTAAAACTCCTTCAAGGAGTTTTAGTTTGCTGCCCCTACAGCCACAGAGCAAAGCACCAGGCTCCATTCAGCTCCACGGCTCTGCAGGAAGCCCTACAGGCAACCTGATAGCAGCCGGGGAAAGCAGGCACCACCCAAAAAAAGCAGCAAGCCTGATCCCCTCCCGCCCCATACACCTGGAGCCTGCCTGAGCTGTGCAGGAGCCTGGTGCTTCCCTCCACGGCTGAGGTGCCCCCTGGGACTGCCTGAGCCAGGTGCCTGTGGGCGAGTGCCGCCTGGGGGGGGGCGGGAGAGCTGCCACTGTCGCGGGGGGAAGCACCACCCCCCCACTCCCCCTCCACCCCAGCCCAGGGTCCACTTTGCCCACCAGCAGCTCACCCTCCACTCCCCGCCAGAAAGGCAGCTAAGTCAGTGGGGGGGGGGGTGCACAACATGGGGGTTTAAATCAGCCTTAAAATTAAAGTGGTGTTTTTAAAACTCACTGCTTCAATTTAGGGCCCCTGTTTCATCTACACAAGCCCTAGTTCACTAGAAGTTGAGAAGACAAATAAGAGTTGAAAAAAGAAAGACAGTTTACTATACATGAATAAAAACAAGCTATGAGAAGCCAGGATCTATTAACTCTAAAATACTGAGGGACATGGTACCCAATCAGTTTAATTTGCTGACTATAGATAATATATTTTAATAGTTTTTAAATGAAAAATAATATTCTTTTGTTTTTATCAGATTAAAAAAAATTACTTAAATAATGCCTTCTTATTTTGAAATTAAATTCCAATTTACATCCAAAAGAAGCTTGACACAAATCTGAAGTAAAAATGAACCGTACATAAATAAAAAATATCTGACCATTTCTTAACATAATAAAATATAGAACTTTATAATCCATATAAATGCATATTAAACTATATGATTATTTAAATATGTATACAAGCATATCTTTCTTGATAGCAAAAAATAGGAACTGAGTTTAGGAGAAAGTCTATTGATATCCATGTGACTTAAAGATTATCATTTTTTCTCTTTAAGAAAGCAACTAACAGTCTGAATACAGAACAAAATATTAAGCTTTAGGTTTCTTTCTTTCCATTTTAAACAGGGATTAGTTAATTATATATCTTTAATGTCTGTCAATCAACCCTGCACAGAAGACACTGGAAGACAATTCTACTACAAACAGGTTGCATCTAGACATACAATTAATGTGAAGCAAACTCCAGAGCTGTTCACACTGGAGTCAACTGCTCCCGAGTGCAGTGTCTACATGTGCACCCAGGTCAGCAGCAATTTGAGCTGGGTGGTGCAGACCCCCAGTGGGCTGACCAGGTGCAATTAATGCACCCGGTCAGCGTCTACACATGCGTTTCAGTGCAGTAAATTACTCCACCGTAAGACAGTAATGTTCCCAACAGTAATATCCTATGGCAGAGTTAATTAGTTTACTCCGCCCTAATACCAGCTCATGTGGACACAGTGATACTTTACTGCAGAGCTAATTGGTCAACTCCGCAATAAAGCGCATGTGTAGATGCACCCACCTTATCCTTCCAACCCACCTAGTGGACCTAGCATAAGGGCAGTCCCGGCTTACTGTGCATTCTAAATCTCAAAAGATTGATTTGAAATAGGTGGCCCATAGGGAAATATAGTTCCTGTTTTATATAAATTAATTACTTCCCTTCAGAACCTCCCCAACTCTGGGAATAAAAAGTGAATAATAACGAAGAGACCAGTACTAAGGGAAACAGATGGACAAAGATAAGGAAAAAGAAACAAATTTTATAAATGCAAAGACCATTTAAAAATATTTCCCAAACTGCAGCCCTGAGTCTGGACACATTATTGCTGCTTCTCCATCAGCTGTCACAGAGCTGCTCTGGGCAACATTAACTTGTTCCTACCAGAAAGATTGTCAAGTTGTAAGAGCATAGCTGTCTGCCTGGCAGGAAGCAGATGGCTTCTTAGAATGCAAGTCATGGCATTCCACCTACAGCAATATAAGCTTTAACCACCAGAGCACGATAACACATCTCAGAGTAAATATAACTGCTAGTAAGCTAGCATCAGCAACATAGCTCATGCTACGTAATATTTAAAAAATGAAAGTACTTGGTTGGACAAATTGAAAACAGTACCTGCTAATTCTCTTAAAATCTAGAACTTCCCATCTTGAAGTCCTCAATTCCCTAGTGCAGTAGTACTCAACCTTTTTTGACCAGCAGGCTGGCTGGGCAGTGCCCAATCCCTCCTTGGGCCAGCTACAAACAGTGAACCCAATTTGGCACCCAGGGAGGGCACAGTGGGGCTCCATCTGGGACGCAGAGGGGGGCTTCTCATCCTCAATCCAGCCCCATGGCAGAAAGTGACTTGGCCCAGACCTGATCCACCCCCACAGCAGGAGGTGGCTTGGCCCTGCCCTAACCTACTCAGGCAGAGGGAAGGGGGCATGGCCCAGCCCCATGGAGAAGAGGGGAGGGGAGCAGGGAGGGAGAAGGGAGCATGGGAGGGTGGTCCAGCCCCATGGTGAGAAGGGGGCACAGTCCAGCCGCAACCTGGCCAGAGGGAAGGGGGTATGGCTCGGCCTAGATCTGGCCATGCCAGGGAAAGGTTAAAGCACCCCTGCTCTAGTGTTCTTTCAATGTACACTTTGTAAAATATATTGTGTCTAATTACCCATTGGTCCTCACCTCACCACTGGCACTTTTGCCTACTCTTCTGCCTTACTCTTTCGCTCAGCAGAAGAGCCTTATCTTATCTTGGTTCTCTCATTGCTCTCTGCACCTGAAACCTCTTTCTTCTCTTCATACAACATCTCACCGTCCTTTAAATATATCTTTTTATTCTGTTTTCCACCAATCACCTCTATGGTACCTACTCTTGAAGACATTTCAGTCCCTATTTGGAAATATCAGACAATTTCAAGAAATATAGCAACTGAATTGTACAAAAAAAGACAAACTGCAGAATCCCTAACTATGTAACTCCACTGACATTTCAAAAGCTAGGACAAGTTACACTACCTGAGGCTCTGAAATATAATTGGAATTTGTTTTAACCCTAATTCTTACTTTCTCCACCTATTTTTTATATATTATCTTTGTGTTATATTTTGAACAAATTAGGCACTAATGCTGCAACCCAAAGTTGGGTTAAGTAACTTCTATGCTTGCAGCACTACACTGTTCCATCTTTCAAAAGCAACCATACTCCTTGAAATGATCTTTCAAAGCATTATGCAAAGTTATAGAAAATGAAATAAGTATTTAATAATACAAAGAATGAGACCTGTCTAAACTTTCTATTACTATCACTATCATACTCTGTCACTAGCACTAACATCCTAATTTAGGCTTGCCTAACATCTTACCTCATTTATATTTTTCCAAATACATGCCATAATATCTGGATAATAAAATGTTCCACATTATTAAAGGTAATGTACAGAAGTATATCTCTGTAATGTCTCAACTTCATAGGGGAAATAAGTAATCCATAAGCCAAAAATATCTAATATAGTTGCACATAAAAATCATGCATTAAGTGAAAATAGAAGAAAAAAAAAATAGTAAACAATGGAACCAGTATCAAATCCAAAGCATCTTTGTACACTGTTTTATTATAATAATTGTATCCAGTGCCTTAGTTACCAATAGAGCAACTCTTGTTATAATTACATCTTCACTGATTGTCAAAGGTAGACCATCAGCATATAGCAGTGGTTCTCAAACTTTTTAGACTTAAAGCACTCCTGAATAGATTCAAGGCACCTCTTAGAAAATGTCAGCTCTTATTTTCCCTTGGTTTCTGACTAGAGAAAAATAACAGTACAAGTTTTATGTTGCTAAAAACTCAGGAAGAACACAACAGATAAAGATGTTTTTGACACGTGGATTGCCATTTGAACTTTATGGGTTTATCTTGTGAATCAGAGCGTGTCGGCTACAAATGACCAACTCCGAGGATCCCTAAAATTCTGGGTTATTAGACAGTATGTGCTAAATTGATGGTCAAAAACCATACATGCAAACCTTCAAATTATGAAGGGTACTATCTCAAATACTCCCCCCCCCCCCCCACACACACACACACACGGCTGCTGCAATAGAGCACCAGTGTCGGGTATATCTATCCTAAGCATTAGAGTTTGCTGACAATGGCCAGTTGAGGTTTCTTCCAATCGGTGTTTTTTTTTCCAGAAGGGGGTTCCCAGCTGATTCATCTGGCTGGATGGGTAGAGTGCTGATCAGGTCAAAAGGGCACCACCAAGGGTCACTCTTCACTGCCTCTTATCCTCCTCTGGAAGACTTCCATGCTCCCCTGTTTTCAGATTTGCCCAATCCAGGGGTCCCTGACCCTTGTGGGATGTCCCCTGGGCAGCTACCAGGGGTCAGCTGTATGCCCCCAGGGTCATGTCTGTTGGTACATGCAGTTCCAAGTGTTAGTTGATGATTTTGATTACTTTAGTTTTTGGCATTGAAAGCAGCTGACTGGGAGGTATTCAGTCCCAACAGCCAGTCTCTGGTGTTGTTCAACTCAAACCGAGGCTTCTGTTCCTTCAACAATGAAGTTTCAGGGAGCTCCTGGCTCAGTATTGATCCTTTCCCCTTGTTAATCTTTGGTTTCTTAGGTGTTAATCCTTCCTCATTAACTCGTTATTGTAGCTAGCTACTGTTGTTACACAATCACTCACTCATTCCCTTTCATAGAGAGATCAGCCTGATGCAGAGAGACTGTAGTTCGATTCTCACCATTTCTATTATTGTTACAGAGTACAACTTACTTCTAAAAATAAAATACATTTGTTACAAGGTTGAAAGCATAAAATATAAAAAGGTGAAATGCCATGGCACATACAAGAGATAGAATACCAAACACAACGAGGGGAAAAATACAAATGCAGAATACTGTATTATACTTATAAAAAGTACCTATAAAATATAATTTCATCAGAAGTACAACCTTGTATCCTATAGAATACCCAAATAATTCTATGCTCTTATCCTCATAGTGAAAAGAAAGAAGAGAAGGGTGGAAGGAAGAAAAGGCAGAAGAAAGAGAAATACCCCAAGGAGGGGCTGGCAGTGCAGGTGAGAAGCCTTTGCTATGTGGAGAGGGGGCTTTACTATATTGGGGCAGGCAAAAAGGGGGCTTCTTGTTACAAGTATAAACCTAGTGGTGCTAACATAGTGTGGCACTCCTGAAAGAACCTTAAGGCACCCCAGGGTGCCACAACATCCTGGTTGAGAATCACTAGCATACAAAATTACAGGATAGCCCTAAAGTCTAATTTAGTATGAAAAATGTCCTTACTCAATATCTTAACAATGTCCAGTATATTGTGATGCATAATTAAGTAGTTAAAGTCTTATTTGCTTGCTCACTACTACCCAACAGCAAAGTAAAAAATGCACAAATGATAATGCTGAACTTGTGTGATTACTGTCCTCCCAGAATTAAACAGACAATAGGAAGTCAACAGCAGTGTCTCAGCCTATGGCTACTTCATCTACTTGCTGCTTCCAAAACCATTGCTATGTAACATACAAATAAATGAAAACAGAATAATGAGGCTACAACATCCCACTTCCAAACATCAAAGTAGAAACCAGTTTGGTTTGAAGAAGAAATAATTCATATTATTTAACAGGAAGAGCCAATTACAGAATTTTTCCCAAGCAAAGAACTTTTCTTATGACATTTCTACTGAGGCTCATGTTAACCATGCAAATGATTTTTTTCCTGAAAGCTTGTATTATCTGATAAACTACATGCTGCAACCATATTTCTAGAAAAATCAGTATATAACAAGCATGAGACACTGGAGTACAGTACTTACTGAAGCAGAGTTTGTAGTCTATATTAGCTGAAGCGGTTTATAAAATTTGGTAATCCTTTGGCCAGCTTTAGAATATCTTCTGTAAGCAGATAAATAGCTTTTCAGTTCAAAATTCCATAGAAAAAATATTGTTTTAATCTCCACCTGACCTTTTGAACAAAGTCATTTTCACAACGCATTGTACAAGACACACAAATTCAATAAATTTGCTAATGTGACAACTTAATCAGTCTATGTGCAATTTATCAATTTTGTTTGATACAAAGTCTATAATAGCAAACCACAAATACCATTTTGATCACTAGGCTGATCTGGCTTTTCCATTGTCTTTTCAACTCCTCTTACACTGGAATTCCAAGGGTTAATGACATAAGTTTAATAATTAGGGAGAGGGTTAGGGGAGCAGAGAGGGTGTTGATCAGGGGTGGGCAATTATTTTGGGCAGAGAGCCACTTATCAAGTTTTTAGAAGCTGTCGAGTGCCAGCTTAAAACTGGAAAATCTTGAAACTGGAAAAAAAAAAAACCCAAATCATATAAAAAATAAAATACCTACTATAACTTATTTTAATTTTATTTAAAAATATTTTTGTACTGATTTGTGTGTTTATGAAGTGTATTTAGAGGCTGCATAACTCAAAATACAATCCTGCTGTATATTGTGTGTGAACAGTAAAGGGGTGTGGGTGAGATGGGAGACAGAGGGCCAGGCTGCCAGCTCCATTGCATGTGGCTCTTGAGGACTACACGCGAGCCTCACAAAATGCAGCCAGGCAGATCCCACGCCCAGGCTCCGTGCTCCTGCCACCCCACCCTGGGTCCCTGCCAGTCCCAGGGCACCTGCACAGGCTCCATACCACTGCCATTTCCCCGCTTTCCCTCCCACAAGCTTGCCCGCCACTTCCCCCACCACCACCACTCCCCACACCACTCCCCACTGCCACAACCCCTGCCACTCCTGCCTGCTACAGCCCCCGCCACTCCCCACTGATACAGCCACAGACCTCACTGCTACCACAGCCATGCACCACAGCCCCCACTGCTCCCTGCTGCTGCTTCCATGGCCCCCCCACTGCAGCCCTCAGTGCTCCCCCCACTGCCACAGTTCTCACCACTCCCCACTGCCGTAGCCCCCACTGCTCCTTGCTACCATGGCCATGGTCCCTGTCGCCCCCTGTGTTGCTGCCATGGCCCCCACCACTCCCAATAGCCCCCAGTGCTCCCCACTCCCATGGCCGTGGCCCCCACTGCTCCCCACCCCACCCACTGCCATAGCCACAGCCCTTGCTGCTCCCCTGCCCACTGCTTCCCACTCTGGCTCCAGCCCGGACTGGCAAGCACCACGGGGCTCCCAGCTGCTGGGCAGTTCACAGCAGTTTCCTCCCCCTCCTTCCCTCCATCCAATCTTATCTTACTTTCCACTCAGATGGAGGGAGGCAGGGAAGAGCTCCAGGGTAGCATGGTCAGAAGTCGCAGAGGCTTCCTGTTGGAGGCTGGGGGTCAGAGGGTGGGGGACTGGGGTCAGGGTGGAGCCAGGCCAGCCTTGCTGCTCAGCTGCTGGGTCCTGCCAGAGGCTCCCCCTGGGTCCTACTGCAGCTGGCTGCCTTTCATCTTTGACAGGCAACCTAGGACAGATAAGAACTCATTTTCTAAAATGTTTAGGGGACCTGTGGGCCAGATAAAATGGCCTGGTGCGCCGGATGCAGCCTGTGGGCCATATTTTGCCTGCCCCAGTGCTGATAACCTTTGATTGTGTTCCAGTCAAATAGAAGTCTCCCTGGACAAAGACTTGGCTACTGTCCAGAAGAACCAGATTACCCAGATGGGATGATAAACAAGTAATGAATCACCTAGTGAAGACTTGAATCACTGGATGAGCTGATGACTGGAGGGAGGACACCTGACAAAGGAGTTTAAATTTTATTAAAGTTTCTGATAAGGAGGCAGACACAAAGACACTCCAGTATCTAATTTGTAAGAGAAAAAGGATCTTAGATAAACTAGAGCAGTAGTGGGCAATCCATGGAATGCATGCCACAACTGGCACAGGAAACCACTGCATTTGGCACAGTGCAGATTGGGGATGGGGTGGGAGTCAGAGAAGGAATGTAGCAGGGGGCAGTGGGGTTTGGCTTGAGGGTTTGGCCCTGCATGAGTTACAGGCATAGCAGCCACTGAATTGAGTGTTGCCAAGTCCCAGTGGCAATTGGATTCAGCAGCACTGGGTGGCAGGGGTGGCTGATTATTAGAGTGGCACAATCTAATACTTGGGACTTTACTTGTGGCATGCTTGCCAAAAAGGTTGGGTACCACTGCACTAGGGCATCTGGCCAAATCTCAAACAATAGTCAAAAATGAAGAAAAACTCAGGTTGAAAACAGTATGTAAGAACTTCCTTCTGTTGCCTAAACTTTGTATTTCTTATGCTGTCTAAAGTGAAGAGTGAGTGTTTAGAAATCCTTTTTAAAAAGCCTTTGTGGTTTTGCTCCCACCATTATATAAGCATAAAGAGGCAAACAGTACAGCCTGGCCACAAAGTTGAAATTCTAGGAAAGAG